>NC_068404.1:15984927-16284927 GCF_023724105.1 Carassius gibelio | reverse complement strand
ATGTGGCTTTGAGCGACGGTGTGCACAGGATTGAATTTGAACATGGCACAACCACAGGAAAACGGGTCATTTACATCGATGGAAAGGTACGAATTACTAGCCCTAGTACAAAAAGCTGACACTCAGGAAAATACTTGGTCAAGTTCAGTATATGTAATTCATTAAATAAAGTCTATGTAGTCTATCCGAGCAGCTGAGTCCTTAGCCATCTTCAAGAATCGGCTTAAAACCCATCTCTTCCATCTTTATTTGACCCTCTAACTTTAGCACTCACTATTCTAATTCTAATTCAGTAGCCAGGCAGGGCCAGTGATTAGTTATGCCGTTTTAAATCTGTATTCCAGAGAGCTGTGTAATTATAATATAATATTGTAATTATATATATTTTTTTTTTCCATTAGTTGATGATTTTAGTGTTTTAGAAATATTTGACATGAGTATTTTCATTATAATGATGGGAAAATAAGTACCGAAGCCTCACAGGCTTGTTCATAACTGTCCCAGGAAGTCATAAGGAGAGATTGGATGTTCAAACTGGTTGGAAAGGAGACTTTTCATGTGGGTGGTACAAATACAAAGGCCACTATTAACATAGATGCAGTGAGCGGCTTTGCATATGAATACACTCTCGAGATAAATGGACAGAGCCTGAAGAAGTACATGGAGAATCGCTCCAAAGTTACCAGCACATGGCTCCTCAACCTCGATGGCATCGACTGCAGAGTGGTTCTGGGTAAGAAATACAGGTTCCTCAAATAAATATGTGATTTGATTAGTCAGTGATGAAGTTTTGCCTCTCGTTCCCCCAACCTGTATTTAACTAGAATGTAGAATACAAATGCAAGGATTCATTTTGTGTTCACTGGTATAAGTATACCAATGAGCACAACAAATAACACAATCTGTTATTTTGTCCTTATAGACAGTACAGCTGCTCTCTGAAATGCTGAAAGCCTTTCCTCACTTAAGCTGCACAGCAGTAATGATAGATTAACTCTAGGTTGAATGAAGGTTAAAAAAAATATTACAAATCACTTTAAGTAATTAGTGCAGGAGCAGCTTATCTAGTAATAAAACACACGTTTTGTTAACCTCATAGCGGCGCCAGTGAGCAGATATCAAGCTTTACTGAAAGAAAATCAGAGAAATCCCCATTTTTCACATGAATAATTTAAGCATTGTGCAATTAATTCCTCCCAGTTGCATGTTTTTAATATATAATTTGACTATGATAACATCATGGATTATTCAAATTAAAACATTTTTTTGTGTACCAGTTTGGACACCTGCCACTTAGGTTAACCATTACCTGCGGTTATTTGGCTTATGCTTTTAAATAATAATAAAAGTACAGTTAGAGTATTTCATAACTGACTACTAATGTGACTGAAAAGACAAGTCAAGTGCCAACAAGAAAAGCTCAGCACAAGACAAAAGAATGTAATCGCAATGGCAGACACACATTGGATAATGCTGAGATCCTAGATTTACAGTAAATCACAGATCAGAGCACTAAAGGTGAGTCAGTGAGACTAGTCTGGTACAGTAGGATTTATATTGATGTTTTTATCTTTATCACTCATGCTGCAACCTGCTAATTGATCACTTATAAACTCTTCCGTTCTCAACAGAGAAAGATACCATGGATATATGGTGCAATGGACAGAAAATGGAAACGGCTGTAAGTCCAGCAATTACTTTATGCATTGATATTAATTTGCTAAACTTTATTTAAATTAAATTAAATTTAAATAAAATGTATGCATTTAACAGACACTTTTATCCAAAGCGACTTACAGTGCATATTTTACTTAATATTTATTTATGTCATGAACTAACCATGAACAATATTTGTTAAGCATTTATTAATCTACTTTAATGTTGATTTCTGATTTCCATTTACATTTTTCTTCGTATTTTTTAACAGTTCAAGTTGTATAAATTAACATTAGGTAATGATTTATGAATGAACATAAGTTAGCAATAAACATTATATTTATTAACTTTATTACAAAAAAAAAAAAATGTATAACTTAATATGAGCCTAAAATGATAAATGCTATAAACATTCTTGTTCATTGTTAGTTTATTATATCCAAAGCATTAACTATGCTAACAAATCAAACTTTAATGTAAAGTCTTAATATTTTTTATTATAATTCATTATTTTCTTATGTACATGTAAGAAATGATAACAATGCCCACCCAGGTCTAGTAGATGTGGTCACAGCCCTACCGAACATACCTTTTCCACAACATATGTGACTACCATAACTACCATTCATTCAGGAGTAAAACATGTCTTTCTCCCTCAGGGTGAGTTTGTTGATGACGGCACAGAGACACACTTCACTCTGGGTGACCATGACTGCTGCATCAAGGCAGTGAGCAGCGGCAAGAGACGAGATGGCATCATTCACACGCTGCTGTTGGATGGCATGGAAATCTCAGAGTCAGAGTGATCTGTGTGAATGAGTGTGTGCGGATTATCCATCCTTATGAAAAGTGCGTAATGTATACATGGAAGTTGGGACAGTATGTGCTCATTTGTGACCGCAGGTAAGCTTGTGCTGGTTCAGTAATGGATTATTTTGAGGCAAAAGAGAAAAACGTGTCTTGCAAATGCATAGTTTATGTTGCTATATACCTCACATAGCATCAGTGGATAATTGTTTTAACCCCTACAAATGGTTAATTTCTTAAAGGGGTGGTTGACTTTTTTTTCCCATTTATTTTGATTTGATTAACATATGTTAATGCTTTGTTTAAAAAACACACACATATATATATATATATATATATATATATATATATATACACAGAGTGGGGATCGAAAGTTTGGGCACCCCTTGCAGAATCTGTGAAAATATGAGTAATTTTCAAAAAATAAGAGAGATCATACTAAATGCATGTTATTTTTTATTTAGTACTGTCCTGAGTAAGATATTGTGCATAAAATATATTAACATTTAGTCCACAAGACAAAAGAATTGCTGAAATTATTAAAATAACCCTACTCAAAAGTTGATACTGTGTGCTGTTACCTGATGATCCTCGACTGTCTTTCTGTTTTGTGATGGTTGTGCATGAGTCCCTTGTTTGTTCTGAACAGTTAAACTGAGCAGCGTTCTTCAGAAAAATGGTCTTCAGAAAAGGTCCTGCAGATTCTTCACTTTTCAGTATTCTTTGCATATTTGAACCCTTTCCAGCAGTGACTGTATGATTTTGAGATACATCTTTTCAGACTGAGGACATTTGAGGGACTCAAACACAACTATTTAAAAAGATTCAAACATTCACTGATGCTCCAGAAGGAAACAAGATGCATTAAGAGCTGGGGGGTGAAAACTTTTGAACACGATGGAGATGGCCAAATTTGTCTTATTTTGTTGAAATATAATTGTTTTCCATTTAGTTCTGCCCTTCGTAAGCAACAGAAGATACTTGTTTCCCGGTACACAAATTAAGTACAATTTACATTGATCTTCAAATTCCAAAAGTTTTCACCCCCCAGCTCTTAATGCATCTTGTTTCCTTCTGGAGCATCAGTGAATGTTTGAATCTTTTTAAATAGTTGTGTTTGAGTCCCTCAGATGTCCTCAGTCTGAAAAGATGCATCTCAAAAGCATACAGTCACTGCTGGAAAGGGTTCAAATATGTAAAGATGCTGGAAAACTGAAGAATCTACAGGACCTTAAAGATTTTTCTGAAGAACGCTGCTCAGTTTAACTGTTCAGAACAAACAAGGGACTCATGCACAACCATCACAAAACAGAAAGACAGTCGAGGATCATCAGGTAACAGCACACAGTATTAAGAACCAAGGGTTCCCAAACTTTTGAGTAGGGTTATTTTAATAATTTCAGCAATTCTTTTGTCTTGTGGACTAAATGTTAATATCTTTTATGCACAATATCTTACTCAGGACAGTACTAAATAAAAAATAACATGCATTTAGTATGATCTCTCTTATTTTTTGAAAATTACTCATTTTCACAGATTCTGCAAGGGGTGCCCAAACTTTCGATCCCCACTGTGTATATATATATATTATTTACCTTTATTTTACACAACTCTGTAACCTCCTTTGAACGCTAAAATTGTTTTTATGAAGCCCCTCACTCAGTAATAAACAATGGGTTCAGATTGGTCAGCTGGCCTAGTGTGTTGTGATTTGCTAGACCGCCTAGTGCACGTCTAAATATCCCGGCCCTCACCTCAGTGGCATGTGCCCTGGTTGTATTGTAAACAATAGCGGCGTTAATATTGCTTATCAGTTTGAGCCCAATTGAGATGCAAAGGATATTAGTGAAGAGAATCACGCAGAACCTGTGCAAGTGCACGTGTCTTAACAGTATGTATTTGTTGTTGTCTCTACTTTTAGATACGCTGTTGTTTGTAAATGCTACTGCATCTTTTGGCTTCTAATATACAGTTTTATCCTGATTAAAGCTTTAATACAGTACAGCAATTGTACACGCGTCCATGTATAATGCTTCTCATAACTGAGTGTGAATGTGAAAAAATATCTGTCTTTCTATTAGGGCTGGGCGATATATCTAACGATATGATCATGCACATTTAGTCAGTAAATCGGATTCCATGATTACCGCTAAATCGGGATCACCTGCTTTTAAATGGAGTGGCATTTAATAGACAAAGCCGTAGATCACTGACAAGCTACTTAATTTCGCGTTCATTATTGCAGATGAATCTCCTTCAATAATTAATTGGTACACAGTTTACTGGCGCTGATGAGCTGATGATCAGGTGTGAGCGAGAGAGAAATGCAGAGCATGGGACACGAGTAGCTTTAGAACATTGATTTTGAAACTTGTGAATCCATTAGAATCGTTAGAAGACAGAATTGTGATTCGTATATGAATAAATTTTTTTCGTGACAGTATGGCAAACACTCTTCCTCTTCTCTAAAGGAGTGCAACATGGCCTCGCCCCCCCTCCATTGCATGTTCCCGGGCTGGGGTTATATCAATTTCTGGGTTTGTGATGTCACAAACCCGGAAAGTAGCTTGTTATAGTCCCTTCGAGCAGTTTTGTAAACATTAAACTTACAGAAATTTAAAAGACAATAACTGTTTGCATTGAACCTTCAGCGTTGTAACGGATATTATGCTCAAACAGGAACTCTACACAGCAACTAATATTAAAAAAGGGAAATTGCAATCAACCACCCCTTTAATTTATAAAAGTGATGTCAATGTGGTTTTTATAATCTGGAATTCTCACAGTAATGTTATCTGTGGCACAGAAAGATGTGAGGAGCCCTAAAACATTACTGGATAGTTTGATATTATGGGTGTGTCAGGTCTAGACAAGATGATGTCAAATTGTTTTATTGTTTGTGCGTTAGCACAATCATGTTCTCAAAAGCATGGTGGTCTAGTGGTCAAAAAGTGAATTAAATGTGAACGTGTACTTGTTTAGAGTATTTGGTCCAGAATCTGATCCGATTTGATCAGCCACAGACTCATAAATTGGGTCAGACCACAGCAATAACATTCAATAGGAAGTATCCATTTATGTGATTATCTGTGTTTTGAGACACTTTGGCCTTGTAACAAGCAAGATTAGTCTTTTCTGTCATTTAGGCTTCATGTGTCTAGTGAATTCAAGGTGATATGACATGCTAGTCACCTGTTGGCATCAGCTTTCTTCTTAGAAAAAAAAAAAAAAAAAAAATCTTATGTGAAAAATGTAATCATGACATACTGTATGGAACAGACTGAAATGAAAAATCTGAGTCTAAGTTTGAATCAAGCTATATTTATTTCTATATTCCTCCTTAGTAGAATGAAAATTATACTAATATATATATATATATATATATATATATATATATATATATATATATATATATATATATATATATATACACACATACATACTGTATATATAATTACAGAAGTAATAGAATAACAGTATGTTTTGAATACTCAATATATTTGCTGTTAAAATCTTTTTGACCCTGTTATTTAATCTTTTATGTATAACAACTCTTACATTACATATGTTAAATGTCTTATATATTTGTTATAGTTCCGTAATAAATATTTTATTGTATAAATTGAAGTAAATGTCCATTGTATATAGCTATAATGTTGTACAGATAAACGTCACCTTGACTGAATGTTTAGTTAAATGTTGGCTTTTATTTGAGTCAAAGCATTCAGTATAATTCAGTTGTACAGATCACATAACATGAATAGAAAGTCTTAGATTACTGATAAATAAACATCAGTAATCATTTGTAATCGAAATGGTCATTTGTATTGCATTTATGAATAAATGAATTTAATTGGTGAAATGAAATATGTTTATGTGGTTTAAAGTTCAAAAAACATCATTTTCCACATACTGTACATTACTAATGCTCCTCCAAGCCCAGGCTTTCTAAAATGGTTTTATGTTTATGCGGCGCGTTATGCAACACAACATAAAAAGACAGTATAAGTCACGAGTGAGTTGGAACATCCAGCATTCTAGGCTACTCTCCCAGGTTCAGGAAACAGTCCTACATAAAATGCATTGTACACACACAAATATTTGGGTTGAACTGTTCTGTGTCCTCTTTTGGAAGACCAAACAAACTAGTTTCGCTGTCACAGTGAAACGCAGCATCTCCACAACATATCGCTGGCGGCAACAGCATGAATCAAAGTTACACCTTCTTTATTTGAATAAACATTTGGGTGGTATTATGGAAATCTTCCCACACAGTGACGTAGACATGTGGGGGCATTTAAACAAGGCATTTTAGGAGGGCACAGACGAGTGTCCATATATCCAATAGATTATCTCTTTTGGTTTGAGACTTTAAGTCTTTGCAACTTTAGGCTCCTTATCCATTCATGAACAGCTTGTAAAACTCCAAAGAGAAATTAACTTGAAATTGCATCATTTGACACCTTTAAACATATAGTAAAAACATATTTGCTCTGATTTGCATTCTGTTGTGAGCATTTCATTCCAAAGATATATATATTTTCAATACAAGGGTTTATAAAACTCATTAAAATAAATTTTAAAACACTGAAAAATAATTTTAACAGCACAGTAGTTAATCCAAGACCTGTGAGGAAAAATCTGAAAGATTAAATCTATCACTCATCCAGTGATGTCTAATTTAGACTAATGATTACGAAGACCTTAATTCCTTATTTTTGCACATTATTTACGGTCTATTACATCTTACAAGAGGGGTTTTGAAGATTTAAAGGAAGATTTAAAGGTGAAGGTTTAAGAGGAGCATCTGCCACAGCACAACAACAACCACCATTACAACAAGATCCCTTTAACAGGCTTTATTAACAGCTTGGAGTGCACATGATTAAGAGAAAAGCAAAAAAAAAAAAAAAAAAAACTTGAGGGGGAACAATGGCAAAAAAAAAAAAAATTATGCATCTCTTTTCTTTTAGACATTCTAAACCGTTTAAAAAATATATAAAAATAAAAATTATATACTCTCTCCCCGATCTAATCCTCAAACCAGGACAAAACTTTCAAAAAGTACAAAAAGAAAAAAAGGCAACCACCTCCCTACAGCTTCCAATAGGGAAACAAAGAATCAATCAAGAGAGTATCTGTTTAAGCAGTTGGTAATGCAGGAAGAGACTAATTAAAACAGCAAACCTCTAGGCTGAGTAACTTGAAATATCTTGCTCATCACAGAGCACAAAGTTTAGCAAGAGCTTCTAACAGCAACAGAAAGTTAGTCAACCATTCTTTGCATTAACGAAGATAAACAACCATACAGAATCACAAATGGCTTCTACAAACTACGCTGAGCTGAGCTGGACTGGACACAGGACATGCTCTAGAGAGAAGGTCTCATCTTCTGAGAGTTATGCTCAGCTTTTATACTGCTTCTCAGCTTCTCAGCTGGTGAGCAGGTGCAGCTGAAAAAGGCAATCAATTACTGCCTACTGGAAAGAGTGGGAGGAACCAGAGGAGGAGGAGACAGAAACAACCACAAAAAGAAATCAATAGAGAGTGTAGATAACATAAAAGAGAATCTGTCATTGGACATAACACTGTCTGTGCCTTTTTTTTTATATTTAAAAAAATTAGTGTTTTGAAAATCTACATATCCAACCATAAATTTGCCCTAAAAAAAATTATGTTATCTGTGTTTGCATTTTGCTCTGTGCATCTTTACACATGGCTTTATCTGGTATATATGATCAGGTATTCAGGAAGAGCTTGCTGGCCATTGAAGATGACATATGTCTGCAACATGTCAGACAAGCTATCATAACGATCTAAAGGGTCTCCATGTAAGGGAGGGGGCAAAATATGATGTGGGGAACCAATAGTGGACTTCCCAGTGAGGACCTGGGCTTGAATGATGTAGATGTACTGCTCATGTTCCTGGTCTTTCCACAGCTTCATTGCTCCATCGACTGTACTGCTGAAGTATATTCCACTGCCATACCTTTGCTCTAGAAAAAAAAAAAATTAACATAGAAATCCCAAGCATCACCTTAAAAACACATCATAAACTAAAAAATACATAAATATATATAGGCATTCCTTGCTATATATATATTATTCTGAATATGTTCACATTTGTTACCTGCAGGAGGTGCGAACTCTTTCTGAAAGCCTACTCTGCAGATGAGATCACAGAACTGAGCGGACACACGCTGGTAGAGGCACTTCGGTTTGTCATTCAATCTCTGCATATTCATTTTGAACAGCTGCTTCAGCGCAATGTTCTCTAGCTTCTCCTTCTGTAACAACCAGTGCAACCACATGCCATTACATTCTTTTAGTATCAAAGCCTTGTGCTAAACGTCCTCATTGCTGCCTTTGCATGTTATAGTTGAACGGGGATTAAAATAAAGAGCAAATAAAAATTACATGGACACCCTTGGATTGCTTAACATACAATAGCTGCTCTATAGAAACATGAAAATAGTCTAGCAGTGTTCTCTCAGAAAATAACTATAGTATCGTGATTGGGATGGGAGCTTTCTCACCTTTACAACATTAAGGGCTTTCCATGGTTCTTTTCCAACATAATCATTCCTGGTCTCAGGTGTTCTTGAATAAAATGAATTTTTGAGAGACTCAAAACGATCCAGCAGACCTGTATAGTAAAGGAGAAAAGGCTGGTTCAGGTCATCCAGATGCTATGAATGACAAGCTTAACATGAGCACTATACTGAGAAAACTATTACATTCATTAAACTATAATTTATTTACAGTCCAAGTATTTGAACATACATGTCCTTTCCACATTGCTGCTTCTCCCATAGTCATCAACCAAAGTCTTGTTCATCAAGTTGACTTTGTGGGTATTAATCTCATGGTTTACATTCCCTGCCAAATAAGCTTTCTCCAAATCTGCACTGATTTCAGGTGTTTGTATCCAAGGTACATCTTTACAGCTCCAGCGAACAACAGAATACAGCATGTCACGTTCCTCAGCTTGTGCGAACTCCTCCTGAGCCTTGCAAAGCATGGACTCCACCTCAATTGCTGCACAACTGACATTTGAAGGGTTTCCAGTGATGGTTATGCCACCTTTACCATTCCTGAAGAACTCCTCAATGCGAACATTCAACATTGTTTGGAGAGAGAGAAGACTTGCATGGTCATCTTGTCCAAGATATATGACATGATTATTCTTTATTGTCATGATATCTGATGGCTTTAGCATATTGGTTGTCCACTCTTTTGCTTCTCTCAGAGCTTCCCTGGAAACACTGTCGAACTCAACAGATGGCATTTTATGTGCAGTGGTTTCACTGGCTGCAAATGCAAAGTCTGAAAGCATTTGAGAGTAATGAACGTCTATCTCAGTAGTTAACATTACGATATGGGCAAAAGCATGGCACTGTAAAATCAGCTAAATTTTCCATAAAAACAATGAAATTTGTTTTGCTTACTTGTTTTTATGTCATTGTACACTACTGGGGACTCTGCTGCTCTTGTCCTCATTTTCATCTCGTTTTCAAAAGCCTAAACATAACAATGAAATCACACATGAGAAAAGTTGATTTTCTACTGAACTGCATTTGTCCTTGATTAATTTTAACTTATACATTCACTTTTTCATAATTCAGTATCAAGTTGCTGATTAAAGAATTCTGTCATGCGATGGGGACATGACAGAAAATTGGTTATGTTAAACAACTGAAAAGCATAGTACTTTATTAGCATACATCACCTCCATCATCTCCTTGTCCTTTGGATACACAACAAAGTTTACATCCAGTTCTTTCATGTTACTTTTGGCAAAATTTGCCACAGCATCTGTCATGATTCTGGCAACCTCAAATTTCTTAAAGCCCAGATTACCAGTACCAATAGCTGGGAAGGAGATGGATTTGTATCCCATTGAAGCTTTCCTCAGACATTCTGAGACCACATTATGAAGAATCTACAGACAAAACCAAAACAGATAGTGGGTACAGAGACTCATAGGAATGGCCCGAATTACTAATAAAAACCCAATCTACCTGTGTGGCCAGAGGGTCAGATCTAACTACGCAAACAGTATGATAAACTGCATCACAATACAGATTATATCCTTTTGTCACATGGACATTTGTGGATTTACGGTGTTTTCCTCTGGAAATCTCTTCTTGAATCTTTCTGCCAGCTTTGTTCAAAATTGCTTTTGAAATCAGCCCCAATGACAAATTACAATCTTCTGAAATTGTATTCACAATTACATGAACCTGAAAATTAAAGCAAAGTGAAAAGAAAAAGGAAGAGTGTTAATGTATTTAGCAATTCCCTGTTTTTATATGAGGGAAAAAACTTTTCCTTTTTTTTCAAAATTACTAAATGTAATGAATTACTGTTTTAGCAGTTAGAAAATTTATACAAAACAGTTTTGATAATATATCTCAATCAACTTAAAGCTTTTTAATTGATCACTCTTTCGTGTGCTTTACATATTTGTCTTACCTTTTCTTCTTCAATAGCCCCTGTTTTAAGTTGCAGTGTTACATTCCAAAATTTGAACTTGCTGTTTGAAGACAAAGCCATGCTGCTCTGAACAGCTCCACTGTATGTGCCAGAGATGCTGGACTGCACCAAAATCGCCTTAACTGCTCTCTCCATTTCTTGGACTGAGGGTTCATCATTATTGACTAGATGGATTTCTAAGTTGCTTTGAAACTTTGTGAATTCATCAAACTGTTTTATAGCCTTTACAATAATGTCTGCACAGCGATCTCTTGGAAAATGGAAAAGGCCAGAACTTAAGGCAGGAATTGCAACAGAGGAAATGTTTTCCTTTAAGACAATACATAGGATACTGTTGATTGCATTATATAAGTGTGGTGCAGCTTGATCAGTCTCCCACTTGGATGGGTTTGGAGACAAGCAGGGACCAACAGCATGTATGATATATTTACACGGTAGATCTCCAGCAGAAGTGTGCACAGCCTCACCAACTTTCACTCGTCCATATTTTTGTATAATGACATCACTCCATTTCTGGATCATTGGTCCTCCAGCCGCACACAGTGCTTGTGCAAGACCACCTCCATGATTTAGTTTCTCATTGGCTGCATTGACCACAGCCTCCACTTTGTGACGTGTAAGATCATCTTTCCAGACTGATACTTCGACTCCGCTGGACAGCTTTGTGGAGTACCTCTTCTCAGCGCGCCAGACACCACTTGTGCTACTACCAATGGACCCAACCTCTTCCACATTGCGGAGAATAGCCGTGCAATTAAATTTGACATTAACAGCATGACAAAAGGCTTCACCACACCTTGCCAGAACGGCAGTCTGTTCTGAAACCAGTGGCATCCAACCCTGTTCCTTGTCACTCATGGCTTGTAGCTTCCTCAGGACACAGACCCCTATGACTTGAGAAAATGAAGCATCAATCATTAAATGAAAATGAATGTTGTGTAATGTTTATCATATCCCAATTCATTGTATTGGAATAAAATCTAACTGGGCAATTCAAAGACATCACACTGAATTATTTTCTTGAATTTCCTTCTGTCTTAAAGTGTTTTAACCCCCTTTTGGTAATCTTAAAAGTCCCACTTAGAACTATATTTTCTAGTTTCTTTTTGTTTTCTTGGAATCTGATTTATTTTACTATAAGGATTCAATTTTTAACGCTGAGCTAATCATAAACAAGGCATATTTTTGATAGTTTCTGAAAAAGTTACGTTCAGTTTTATAACGTTTCGTTCATTATTATTGAAACAAATGTAATTCCATAACTGGAGAAGTCAGACAGGTTTTGCATGAGGGCGCGTATGCTAACTTTAATGGCAACTTTAAGATAAGAACTGCAAGTATAGCAATACATTGAAACAATACAATTATGCATCGTAAGAGCCATAACAATTCGACAAACAGCACAATAAAAGGGAGTAAATGTATAAAAGTGCAGTTTAAGTCATGTGTTTTGGAAGCATTGCTTTAAAGCATAAACGTCGTGTTTTTACACAATGCATAGGCTATCCATGTTTCTAATGAAATAATATGTCATCACGAAACTGCAACAAATCCTGTTCGCTAGACCCGGAAACAGAGTAACTTAGTAACATAGGCCTAACTTAAGTAGCTATAGCCTACCTTATTATTGACATTTTAGATAAATCTTACCTTGGTTTTGACAAACAGACGTCAAAAAAGACAGGCGCCTGAACAATGACTGTTAAAATTGCACAACACATTATCTGAATTAAAATCGAAAGCGGAAAAGTTGTGCGATGTTATTCATTAAATGCGCACAGAGTTCGATATACTCAACCTACAAATATCTGTTCACTCACCTTTTATGTTATTCAATCTTTTTCTTTTGTGTCAAAAACAGCGATAGTTTCAGATTGTCGAAACGAGGAGAGGCCAATTAACGTCTTTGCTTGAAGCGGAAACTGTTTTCTTCGTTGTTGTGAAAAACCAAGCCTGACGCATGGCCATGCACAGAAATCAAAAGTGAAAGTTTTAAGTCTTTAACTTCGACAAGCCCAGTCGCAGCACAGGCGGCGGACATGGCTACGGATGAGTTCCCATACACTCTCTATGTGGAGGGCCAGTGGGACTCACACACTCCCAAACTAAAAAACAAACTAATCATATACTTCCAGAGTAAGAAATCCGATGGAGGCGACTGCGAGGTGGAATATAGTGTTTCTGGCGGACAGACAGCAACTGTTCGATTCAAGTCAAAGGAAGGTAAGTTGCCTTTTAAAACTCTGATATGAATCACTGTAATATATAATGTAAAAGTGCTTTGTTAATATTATTACGTGTCATAGGCTATATCGAAGCATAAATATGTCGTGGAGTTACCGTGGGAGGAGTCCAATAAACGAAAGTGATATATTTTGTCTGCGTGAATATGATACTAAAAATAATAGCCTGCTTGTTAAAGCATTATGTTCTTATTTTTGACTCAGTGAGGCAGCGGGTTCTGAACAAACAAACGCATGAGCTCAAGATTGGTCAAAAAACTGTGAAAATGACTGTGAGTCTCCCGCCATCAGATGCCTCAGTTCCTCAGGTGAGGAGCCTATTTAAATTGAGTAACATGCATGGCTAGCCTACTGACTTAAAGTAAGCTAAAAACGAAACTTTGTTTTCTAGGAATCAACTTCTTCGGTCAGCACAATCGCAGCAGGTCAGTCATCCAGCTTCACAATAACGCTATTCTGCTGTCCTCTGCTGGGGCCTGTTGCATAAAACAAGTTTAACCAGGCTTATTTATTTAGGTAAAAAAAAAAATTTAGGAAACAGGCCCCTGCATTTTATATGTCAGGATACTTGCCCCACCTCAACTATAAAATGTACACTAATAACTAACAAACTAATTAACGATTTATTAATTTGTTTTTCTAAACTAAGAAATATTAATTAGTTAATCAGCTTAACTAACTTGGTAGCCTTACATGAGGTTGCATCAACAAAATAATTTTTAATTGGATTAAAAAATATTAAATATTGTCTGACTTTCAGGTTATAACCTTTTACAGTTTACTCTAGAATCCTGTATGCTGCAAAATATGCAATAATGCAAATTGTAGAACTAGTGAACTGTTACAACTTTGCTATAATATAACAGCCATCATAAATCTTTAAGTCAGTGGATTTGTGGCAAACCCACTTGTTCATGACACTAGTGTTCATTAACCAGATGATATATTGCATTGCCATTGACAACAGTGACATAACGGTTAAAGTAAATAATAAGTAAATATTTGATCAATGAACAATGCACTCAGAATCAATTGTTATGAACAGCCATGTAAGATGGGTTTCATTAAGAAGAGTTAGATGATTTTGTAGGAAAACTCTGTTTAAAAAAAAAAAAATACTTTGAAGTGTTGTTGCATTCATAATAGGCTGGATTGGTTTGAAGAGGTGAAAGGTAAAGTGAATGTGGACTTCAAAGATGAAGCATGTGTGCCTATGTACTAATGATTATCTCTGAGATTGGAAAAGATTCCCCTTGATGGATTCGATTCCAACCTTATGAATTGACTTTAGATTCCCAAAGCCTCAGAATCAGGGAATCAATTCAAACCCCTACCTAGAACAAATATGATACCCAAACTTCATAAATGTGTTAAATGAATGATAATCCTGAAATTAATTAAAATAAAAGTAATTCTGCATATATTTGTATCAGCACAGCTGACATTTTTCAAAGTAAATGAGTTTTTTATATTCAGGTGAACCACAGAGTGAAGAAGAAATAGAGGAGGATGTTGAGCAAGTTGAAGAAACGGAAGAAGATACAACCCCTAAATCAGCTGTAATCGAAAATACCCAAAACTGTGGTCAAGAGTTTCTGACAATGCTGGTGGAAAATGTGCTGAAAGGATCTTGTGCTGAGTCAAAGGACTTCGACACTGAAATAATACCAGAGATTAACTGTGCCGTGGTGACATTTTCTAATAGCAAGTGTAAGTCTTGGGTTCTGTCCCCCAACAGAAAGTACTTTTCATGCCTCTTATTAAGGTCTGAGTGCTGGTCACCTGCTTTTATTTCCTGTTACTTATATTTTATTCCATAGATGCAGAATATTTCTTGGTATCCTCTCCAAGCAATGGAATAATTAAGAAGAAAAACATGAAAGTCCGATTGCTCGAGGTGACTTCAAAGGTGAAAGCCGAAGGCTTACCTCCAAACTCAAACTCTGACTTAGTCATGCTCTATTTTGACAAATTTGCAGAAGTAGAGGATGATGGGGTAACGTTTGAAACGGATCAATCAGCAATAATAACTTTTAAAAATCCTGAAGGTACATGAAGTGGTTTGATTTGATTTATTAGTTGAATTTAATTTTGACATATACATAAACTAAACAATGTGTGCTTTTTCAGATGTGCAAAAAGTCCTCGAAGAGCAACATCAAATTAAAAAACAGCCTTTCAGAGTACTGCCATACTACGAATCACTACAAACAGCTCTATATGGTAAAGACAGACCCAACCTGAGACTTCCAGAGACATTTATAGAGAAGGTTGATAGAACTGTATGTCACCACCTAAAGGAAAACAGGAAATCCCTGGATTCAATCAAGCAAGCTATGTCCAGTCATTTTTGTGAGATGGATTTTCAGTCCTCAGCAGTTAACATCAGTCCTTCTCGATCCCTACTTAACAATGGTGCAAAGACAAGAAAACTAATTCAGACATGGAGAGAAAACGCCCTTTCTGTGTTCTTAGAATCAATGTCTAAGTTTAAATCCAACAAGCTCCACATTCATGAGGATGCATGGACAGAGATACAAACTGAAATTGAAAACGCAGTAGTGGGAGAGACTGTCACACTGGTTCCCTGTATGGATGAAGGAACGATAGCTGTAGCTGGCCTTAAAGAAGATGTGGACAGGATTGAGGGAATCCTAACAGAAACTGTTGAGAAAATCATGCAAAGAATCCAAAGAGAGAAGGGCAGTGAGATGGGTGACATCAATATGACTCCATCAGTTTATAATGTTGTTCTATGTGATGGTTTGGAGGAGCAACTTTGTGACAAATTTCCAAAAATGAACATCACATACCATGTGCACAGCCAAAAGTTAACTTTCTTTGGTCTAAAACATGAGGTGCTGGAAACAAAGAACGAAATACTGCAGGCTGTTCTTAATTTGATTCGTAAACCAATTGAGCTCCACCAATCTGTTTTAGATTTTCTGCACAAGAATGATCTAGAGGAAATAACTAGAGATATGTTTTTCAGCAAAGGAATCTATGTAGCATTAGAAGCTGATGGCAAGAGAGTTTTGCTTGTTGGAAAAACACACAAGGCCTTGAATGAAGGTGAGAAGCAATTGCTGACAGATCTGGGTCATCTTAGCTTCAATGTAGAAGATCCCAGTGTTCTAGGAACATCAGATTGGCATGACCTTGTCTCACGCATAAAAAGCACAAATGTTACAGTACAGACAGCTGTCGACCAGGTGGTGGTTTCTGGCTTTGTAGATTCCATCAACGATGTTAAGCAAGAGTTATATAATTTTGTTCAGGAAAACTCTCACTTTGAGAAAACTCTGAAATCTCACAAGACTGTTGTCGCATTCATAAAGGATCACAAAAAGCAGGAATGGTTTGAAAAGGTGAAAGGTAAAGTGAATGTGGACTTCAAATGTGAAGACATCGTGATCAGTGGCTCAAGACTTTATGTCTCTAAGTGTGTGCCTCTGTTTGAGGACTTGCTTGGATCTGTGCATCACTGCACCATGAAAATAGTTAAACCGGGGGCAAGGAAGTATTTCAAGGAGAAAAAGTTCATGTGGGTTGCATATGCCAAGACAAATATGAATTGTTTGGTCCAGTTACTAGATGAGTGTGACCACCCACGTGACATAGTTCAATCACGGTCAATAAAGTCTATTTATGAATATAAGACGCATGAAGGAATGGAGATTACAGTAAACAAAGCTGACATGTGTTCATTTCTAGTGGATGCAGTAGTCGGTGCATGCAAATCGACCCTCCTACTTGATGGAGGTTTGGCAAAGGCCCTCTCAGATGCTGCTGGTCCTAAACTTCAGAATGACTGCAACCAGATTGTCAAACGTCGGAAGCTGACAACAGGTGATGCTGTTCTCCTCGATGCAGGAGGACAGCTATGTTGCAAGCATGTCATTTTAGCAATAGGACCACATTATAACCCTTCCAATCCTCAGGAGTCCATAAAGCTCCTGAAAAAAGCTGTGAAGAAGAGTCTGAATTTGGCAGATCAAGAAAGCTTCCAGTCATTGGCAATCCCAGCCATTAGTTCTGGTGTATTTGGTTTCCCACTGGACCTTTGTGCAGACACCATTGTGAAAGCTATAAAGGAGTTCTGTGATTTTGTTGAGGGGAATACGCTGAGTAAGATTCACCTAGTTGACAATAATGAAAAGACAGTCCAAGCTTTAGAAGCTGCAGTAAAGAACGTTTATGGGGTCAGTGCACGTACCCATAGCGTGACATCTGGAAGCAGTTCAAGCAACCAGCAGCAAAACCAAAACCAAGCAAGTTCATCTCCAAGCCAACACCAGATAGCTGCACACTTTCAAGGAGCATCACAAAGTTTTCAGACAAAAGAAGGTTTAACCATCACCCTTATGAAAGGAAACATTGAGGACACAACAGTGAGTTCAATATAATTATGCATAATATAATTTGATGTTTCATGTTTTATTTGAAATATCAAAATGTCTCGAGATATACTTGATGGGGGTTGGTTTTTTTTTTTTTCATCTCCAAAATTTACAAAGGGCACTCTGCCTTTTTAGTTTTGTTAATTTTAAGTAAACTATTGGAGCTGACTAACCATCTGTAATTATCTGTTTTTGCACAGATGGACATTGTTGTGAACACTCTCAGCAGTGACCTGAATCTCAGCGTAGGCGCCATTTCAAATGCACTTTTCAAAGCAGCTGGTCCTCAGCTTCAGGTTCTGCTCAATCAGCAAGTCACAGGTTCTGCCAATAATGGAGCAGTCTTTGAAACTGCCGGTGTAAACCTGAAGAACAAACTGGTGTTCCATGCTGTTGTACCCCACTGGAATCAGGGGCAAGGAAATGAGCAAAAGGTAACACTCTTTGAATGATTTTTTAGTAGATTGATTTGTAGTTACAAATCAGATGCTTTAATGACTTTCTCTCTCTCTCTCTCTCTGTACAGGTGCTGGAGGATATCATGGATAAGTGTTTGGATCTGGCAGAGCAGCGTCAGCAGAGCTCCATTGTTTTCTCTGCCATTGGCACAGGAAACCTGGGGTTTCCAAAGCCATTGGTGGTCTGCACTATGCTGGACTCTGCCTTCAAGTTCAGCAGTAACAGAAGTTCAAAGCATGTGAAGGAAGTGGTATTTGTTCTTCATCCCAAAGATACACAAACCATTCAGGTACCTGATATGTTGTCATAACAGTATTTTTTATGTCCATATGGAGTTTCACATTCTGCATAAATTTGACTCTCGGTACAATAATGAGTTATTATTCCTTTTGTCTACAACAGGTATTCACAGATGAGTTTAGCAAAAGGTTTTTGGGTCAGTCTGCCTCAGCAAATAACCCCACACAGCCACAGAGCACAGGTGTTTAAAACTTTTTTTTTAAATTCCCCTTTTAACTTTTTCTTACCCAAATCATTGATACAATCATCTCTAGCTTACCGGTCTCAAGGTCATTTTAGTAGATGCATGTAGTCAGTCAATTCCCCTTGATATACCTTTCTATAATGTTTTTTTACTTTTGCATTTTACAATGAAATTATAGGCCCCTTCTCGAAGGTCATAACGAAATCTGGGATTCATGAGACTACAGTGGGAGGAGTAACGCTACAGGTCCTGAATGGTGATATTACTTTAGAGAAAACTGATGTCATTGTGAACTCCAGCAATAAAGATTTTACAGCGAAATCAGGTAAAGTTACGAACTCTGAATAAGTAGAAGACTTTAAATCCTTTTTATATGCCAGCTTCTCAAGCTCTTAAGCACTATAATTGATTGTTGCTTAATTTTATAAGATTAAAAGAAAAGATTAAAACGTTTTTATCTCAAATTTTCAAGGTGTCTCAAAGGCTATTTTGGAGAAGGCTGGTCCAAACATAGAAACGGAGTGCCAGCAACTTGGTGAGAATAATTTTTAATAAGAATGAAATAATAAATGTATTAAATATTATAAAGAAACTTCAGCCCACAGAAAAGAGCATGTGGCTTCTTATAATTCTGGTTAATGTGTGTTGCCAGGGGCCCAGGCTAACAGTGGACTGATAATGACTCAAGGAGGGAATTTGCAGTGTAAAAAGATCATCCACATTGCAGCACACAGCGATGCTATAAGGATCCAAAAACATGTAAGAAAGGCTCTAGAAATGTGTGCCAAGGAAAAGCTCACCTCCATTGCATTCCCAGCTATTGGAACAGGTAAGAATAAACTCAAATGTTGTTAATCTATGTCAAATAATAATAACTGTCCTTACATATAAAGACAACACATTCAGTTCAATTCAAGTTTATGTGTATAGTGGTTTTCACAATACAAATCATTGCAAAGCAGCTTTACAGAAATTCGAGTTTTAAAAATATATTTGATTATATGAATACAATGTATATGGTAGTGTTTTTTTATTATTATTATTTTTTTAAAGTCTGTATTAGTATTCTAAATAAGTGCTTATTATAAAATGTGATTTATATAAGTGTTCACCTTACATTAACTTTAGCAGCCCAAATTGTTACATTTATCTTTATATTGACAATTCAAAACTTTCACTAAAAACATAAACGCAGATTTTAGTCAAATGACTTTGTTTTTCCTAGGACAAGCAGGGTTGTCTCCGGGTCAAGTAGCTGACTCCATGTTGGATGGCATGGTGGACATGATAAGAAAAAATCCCCAGTCCACTCTGAAGCTGATCAGACTGGTGGTGTTCCAGGCCCAGATGCTCCCTGAATTCCACAAAAGCATGCAGAATCGAGAAACTGGACCTGCCAAACAAGACCAGAGTACCTGGTCAAAAATCAAAAGTATGAATCACTTTCATTTCAGCCTAATTTGATAGAACATTAATTGTAGGAGTAGCCTACTATTATGTTAATAAAACAGAATAGTTCAAGAATACATTTTCATGAGGTCATGCACAACAAAGATATCAAATGGCTAAAGATATTTCTCTATTCCAATTTTGTGTGTTTTCCAGCATATGCTGCTAGTGTTAAATCCTTCTTCACTGGATCCTGGGAGAAAGAAATAAAACAACATGGTGGCAAAGACTTTGTCATTGAAGGTGTGCAAGTAGATCCAGTGTTTTTCTCTATCTGTGGCCCATCACAAGCAGAAGTGGACAAAACAAAGCATTTCTTAGAGGATACAATCGATTGTGAACAAGTGTTCCAGTCCATCACAGACACAGCAATACTTACCCTATCAGATAAAGACCAACAGCGAATACAGGACCTGCAAAGCACTATAGATGTGACCATAAGGCTTGAATACAAAGCCCATACAGGTTCAGAAGAAATCCCTGGAAAAGCCACACTAACAGTACAAGGTCTCAGTCGAGATGTTCTAAAAGCCACTCAGGAAATCCAAGACATGCTCAAAACAGCCAAAGATGATGCCATACTAAAAAAGGAAATGGATTACACAAGTGAGCTTGTTGATTGGCAGTATGAGCAAGGTGGCCAATATAGGAGTTTTGATCAACGTACTAATTTCGATTTAGAGAAGGCCCTTGACAGAAAAGCAGACATCAGAATTTCCTTCCAAGGCCAAACTTATCAGGTCAGACTGCCTGAGGGTCCTGCGGTGAGCACCACTGGTGGAAACCAGATGAATATCAGACGCATTGACAGATTGAAAGGTATTTGCTGAATTGTACCATTTATCAATAAGAAAAAAAAAATGCATAAATATGATTTTAAAATGAATTATATTATTGTAATGCATGAAGAATGTGAATTGTATGTGATTTAAATGCACTAGAACTAATGTTGTAGATTTAACAACCACCTTAAATTACTAGATGTTTTTCTCCATTAGCTACTGAAGATATTCCACAGCATTGGGATGCAATGGCACCTAACGAGTTGCACAGAAAGTTTAATTTGCAACCTACCAGCACAGAATACATATATGTATTGAAGCACTTCCAGGCCACTTGTCCTAACAAAAAAGTCTTGAAGGCATGTGTATTATTTTATTTTATTTTATTTATCTATTATTTTCTTATTATATGCTCTACAGGATTGAACATTAAACTTTAGCTAACTGATTGACCCCCCAATCAGTTAGCTAAATATTTATTTATTTATTTCTGACAAAAGGAGGAGGAGTCAGGCAGTACCATACATTGTAAATGACCAGGAAATAAACTCATGGCAACATCACAGACAACTCCGTTTCATACCTCTATCCATTATAGAAATGTTAACTGGTTTTACTCCCGTTTTCTGACTGTAGATTGAGCGAATCCAGAATCCTGGCATGTGGAGGAACTACCAGAATAACAAAAATGTCATGGAAAAAAAGAATGGTCATCAAAACAATGAGAAAAGACTCTTTCATGGAACCAGTGAGCAGACTCTCGGTCACATTGAAAGGAGTGGATTTAATCGTAGCTATGCAGGAAAAAATGGTAAATCATTTACTACAATCACTTTCATTTTCACACTTAACCTTCCATGATTATACTTTGAAGTGGTTTATACATTTTTCATCTTACGTTTTTTTTTTTTTTTTTTTTTTTTACAGCTGCAGCTTATGGAAATGGCACTTACTTTGCACTTAATGCAAGCTACTCTTCTAGCGACACATACTCAGTGCCTAATACTCAGGGACAAAAATACATGTACTTCTGCAGAGTCCTTACAGGTGACTACACAAAAGGACAAACAGGGATGATTGTGCCACCTGCAAAAAATCCTAACTGTGACCAGTACGACACGGTTGTGGACAATTCTAATGCACCGACCATTTTTGTGGTGTTCCGGGATGATAATGCATATCCTGAATATTTAATCACTTTCACAAATTAGTCTCTGAAAATAAATCATTTTTCACAGTGAGGCAGAGGGCTTGATCACATCAGATACAATCAGGGAGATGAAGCTACCATAATGTGTCTTATTGAATCATTAAAATTTAAACCAGCTTTAATTATGGAACCTAAATGTGCTTTAATTAATTCATTTTCAGTACTTTCTATGGTAAAGTTAACGAAATTATGTCTTGTTAAAGGGATAGTTCCCCTTCAATTGCTGGTCCTCATCGACATTGTTTTCCTTCCATACTATGGATGTCAATGGGGGTCAGCAAATGAAGTGAACTATCCCTTTAATTCTGGAGATAGTTTCACTAATTTGCACAAATAACACAATCTTCAGGAACATGTAAACAAACTACACTGCAAATAAAGATCACAGAAAACTTGAGTTTGTTTTATTGTTATTTCTTACACCCTTCTACAACAAACAGTTGATACTTTTGGCATTCAAAAACATTTATAGGCACAATTTGCTATTCCACATCTTAGTTACAAATACAAAAATAAGTAAATACAGTAAATCTTCTTCAGATTTATCCAGAAAGTAGGCGTATAAAGATATATTAGGGGGAAAATATCTTAGGAACCTTGCATTCCATTATTACAACCGAAAGTAATAATAATAAGTCTTAAAATCATCTTCATAACAATATTTATATACAAAAACTCTAAATTTTATATCTGACTCTGGATCACAAAACCAGTTTTAAGTCGCTGGAGTATTTTTGTAGCAATAGCCAAAATAACATTGTATGGGTCAAAATTATAGATTTTTCTATTATGTCAAAAATCATCAGGACATTAAGTAAACATCATGTTCCATCAAGATATTTAGTAAATTTCCTACGATAAAAATATCAAAACTCAATTTTAGGAAAAATGTACCCTTATGACTGGTTTTTGTGGTCCAGGGACACAAATAACCTGGACAGAAAGGTTGAAAAAAAATATTTAAGGCCAGATCACCTTCTGTCATGTCAAGAAATTACTATATCACACACACAAAGAATTTAAGCGAAAATGAATGTAAAAAATATGTGCTCAGTTAATTTGTGACTAGTTGTATTAGTTTGTCTTCTTTAGTCCAGGGAGAGTGAGTTCATACCTGTTCATCAGAGAGAGAGAGGGAGAAATAGAAAAAAGTTAAACAAGAGTAAACCATCTGCACTATCTAACTTCAACCTTACAAAAAAAAAAAAAACAGCTGTGCAACAGAGTGCATTAATGCCAACTTTTTCAGATGTGTTGGTTTTTATGGCGAAGCACTTTATTTTTCTATTATTTTTTCCAATAAGGATTTTTTTAAAAGTCATATTTAGAGCATTATATGGCAAAAAACAAACCAACCAGCTTTGAGCTGAATACAACCTCTGAGCTCACAACAGTCTTTTAAACTTCATAAATTGTCATAAAAAAAATAGTTTTCACTTCTGGAACCCAACTGTTGCATTCTAAAAATTTAAGCTAACCACATTTGCTGTCCTTACCAATCTGTGGATCCCTTGGTCAGATCCATTTCAGACATATCAATCAAAACCTTTTAAAAAAAGAACACAATAAAAAATTTTTAGTGCTGATATTTAGAACTTTTTTTTTTTTTTTTGTATTTATGTTTTTATCCATGTCAATCCACATTCTTAAGCTATTTACCATTCCAATCTCCTTTCTCTCTCTTTTGTGAAGCATTTTATTGTTTTTTACTGCAACATCCAACTTTCTTGTTCTTGCTTCCTCCATTGACACAGCAAACTCAAATCTGAGATAGAGAATTACGTCAGAAATCTTCAAAACATTTCCAACCAAAGTTAATGCTTGGTTTTCAAATAGCCAAAAACTTTTCTAACGTCTCATTGAAGACAGGGTCCACAGTCTTCTTTTTAACCGGAGTGCGCTTGCGGTGCTTCCACGTCTGGTCAGGCAGCAGATACATGCGGACGTAAGTATCAGAGCCGCTCTCGCTGCAGGAAACCAGATCCCTAGGCAGAAAAATAAAAGGTTTTTTGAATCTTTGATCTGTGAAAATTATAACAATTAAAAAAAAAAGGAAGGATGAGCTTCTCACTTGCAGCAGCTGACAATAACAATAAGCCGCTTTCTTAAGGTGGCATAACGCAATGTGAGTTGAATCTGCCCAAAGCTGCCCTGATGATTCAGGATGGCCCTGTAATGAACATATGAACTCATTAGTTAAATCTGAAGATTTTTGTAGAACACTATTTGTACGCAGCACCAGAATGCACCTACTCTGGATAAGTGGCATTCTCTGTTAGATCGAAGCGAGAGGAAGCTATCGAGTTCTCTGACAGCAGACTGTGGGAATCGTAGCGACGCATTTGACTGGGGGTGGAAGGGGTCGAACGCAGAGCCTCTGTGCCAACAAAAGTGCTACGTCTGTAGGGAGAATACTCCACTTGGAGATCATTATAGGAGCTGACTGAAGATGGCACTGGGGCAGGAACAGCCTGTGTTCTGGAGAGTGGAGCAGATGAAACCGGTGCTTTTTCTTTCGGGTTGCTCTGTACAGGCTGAGCTGGAACTGGAGTTGGAGTTGGAGCTGGAGATGAGACCTTTGCCTTTGCCTTTGGTGGAGCGACAACCTTTGGTTCAGGTTTATCCAAGGTAAGAATCTATTCGAGACGACAGGTGTTAAGGAATTTTTGTTAACCATTATCCCGGCAAACATTACAATACTATAGGCCTTATTATAGTCATTTGTGTATTGATAAACAATAAAACACCTAAATATATGCATCAAAAACTTTCATTGTTCTTCAGCTCAGTGGTTCTAAACTGGTTGGCTTTGACTCAAGCTTGGGATGCAGATCTGTTCTGACCGGCTTGTGGATGGCAGTATAGCAAAATAAATAAGACTTTTCAAATGTAGGGAGTGGTTTCATATTTTTAGTTGTTGATGCCAAAGGCCATCACATTACATTGAACCCCTAATGTCACATGGACTATTTTACCGATGTCCTTGCTATGTTTCTGTGCGTTGATCGTGGCAATATTCAGGTTCCATCCAAAAAACCTAAGTTTTAATTAATGACAGAATTTTCTTTTTTTTGGTGAACTATCCCTTTAAATGAGTTAAAATTAGTTAATGCATTATGTATTATGAAGTAACACTGAAAATTATTTTTAGACCATTTATGAATCTATGTGAATACATTTATGTTTGTTTTTAATGTATATTCATTAAATATATATTAAATAATTTATGCAATTTGTAATGTTGATTTTTTTTGGTAAGCTAAATAAATGATACAATTTTATTTCATGATACCTAATGCATTAAACAACGTTACTGCATTCAACACTAAGGTAAAGTGTTTTTTTTAGTACTGGACTGGGCTTGTAAAATCCGGGTGCTGAAGAAAATAAAAACTCCCTCACCCTGAGAACAGCTTTAATCTTGATATGGCTGTTGGCTCCGGAGCGCTCAAGCTGAAAGCGCTGGTCCATGGTCATGTCGGATATATTGAGTAGCCGGACCAATGGAAGAGTGAGTTTGCCCAGTGAGGATTTTTTTTCGTGTTCTTTTACCTGAGGACACAGGATATAAGAAAGAGAAACATCATTTTCTATATATTAAATAATAATACCATGATTTCTTGGTGTTTGTTATATTTAATCAAGACTTGTGTATGGCTTAATAGTTCATTCTTTATGATTGCAGAATAGGTTATGGTTTTCTGATAGGTTTACCTCGACATTCAACACTTGGTTATTCACACTGTGCACAAAGAATGTGAAGCATTCATCATAAGTCGGGTCTTTCGAGGCAAACACAACCTTACAGAAAAGAAACAAACTCAGATGAAAACACGCCAGTTTCTAAATGTCTGATTCATTGCATTTAAAAACTGGGAAACAGACTGGATTAACATTAGAACTGTATTCCAAAAAGTTAAATACCTTGCTTTTTTGACTTTGCTGATCAATGGAAAGCTCCACATATGAGTTGGGATCATTCGTTTTTTTGGTGAACTGCAAGTTAAAATAAACACAAATGGAAATAAAGCTTATAGACACATTTTGATTATGTGTATTTATTCTAAATAAACATGAGGTTTGGTTCTTTGAATTGCTATGACTTTTCATGATCATGAATTCCCCTGCCTTTTTTCTTGACCTTTCCAGTCATTTGTGATTACAGGATATGGATTTCATTCAAAACAATCTAGCACAGATTTACATTAATGTCAGGTAACAATCCTTGGAAATTATTTATTTAAACTAATATGCATATCAGTGTAAAAATGTCTCCAGAGAGACACAAAAACTCCTGATTGCAATGCAGTTCACAGATGATTTAGCTAGTGGGGCAACAAATATCACATTATGCCAAGAGTCATTCTAGCAGCTGCAAAAGAAAGAAAGGAAGAAAGTGTGATTGGAGATGAGCGACACCTGCTCGACCCACCGGTCTCGCCCGTTCCCACGACTCTCAGCCCCACCCCACTCGTCACAGAAAGAAAGAAAGAAAGAACTTTTAATTTTGACTAAGGAGAGAATTCACAGAAATGCCTGCTGGAATTTTTTTTCACTTCTATGTCCTGAGCAGCAGATTACTTCACTAGTAGGTATGTTATTATGATAAGGAGACTACAACACTATGAAAAAGACAAAGAAAAAGTCCTAAGTTTCACTTTTTAATTTGCATGATAAATATGCGGCTAACTTGATTATTTTCATAGTTGAACCAGTGGTAGAAACCAGTTGAACAGGTTGCTACAATTACGGAGAAGCAGAAACTAAAACCTGCGCCTTGACTTTATCATGCTTACAGCTAAACACTATGATATCATCTCTGGAATTCTCCATATTCAGTGCAAGAAGGCTGCATTCCAAATGCATGAGTGAAATACTTTGATATCTAGCATTTTTCCCCAACAACAGAAAAAGAAGGAAAAGCCTAATGGGAGGAAGCCTAATACACAAACTTTAAGGAAAGGCTTAAAGGAATAAATCACTTAAAAACACACACAAACCTATGTTATGTGGTATTTTTATGGTGTTTATGGTGTACTTTTATGGAACCCTTTTAGAGCACCTTTTTTATAATATATATATTTTTTTATAAATCTCCATTTGTTTTTCACTGCAAAAATAACAACATACAGGTTTGGAACAACGCAAAGGTGACCAAATGATAATGTTTTTTTCATCTTTTCATTAAAACTATATATATGGAGGTTAACCATATAGTTTTGCTGGTATTGATTCTGAGAGGTTTTTGGAGGTGCTTCAATCTTGATTCATAAGGTCAAGGACAATAGTGGACATTTCTTACCCGGGATTCTTTGGGTGGTTTTCCCTGCTTTTCATTATGGGTGAATTCGCGGTGGTCTTTCTAAAGGCAACAAATAATGGTAAGTAGGTAAGAAAAAAAGAAAGAAAGAAGATATTTCACAAAATAACTAGTTCTCACATGCTGTGTTTGTTTTATGATAGGGTGACAGTTTTTTAGTCGTGCTCTAATTATACTTAAAAACTCACAGGCAGATTAGAGGCACTATCCAAGTATACAGCCAACATGGCACAAGCCAGCCCATCTCTGGTCTGAAAGGTGAAATTCAATAAAAATCCATTAAAACACCTTTACATTCATTCCAGTTGATTTTTTACAGTTAATCATAATAATCACATTGAAACAAACACACACACATTTTATTACACCACTTAAATCACAGCAGGTATTTTAACCATCTGGCACAGCATATACATTATCTAAACTATTATAATAAGCTTACCTCCTGCAGTAGTGCTGGGTTTGTGTGCAAAGAAAACCATTGCAATTTCATATGTATCTGACCATTCTCAATATCCTCCAGGATGAACCACTGCAAATCAAAGACAAAACTGGGTGAACAAAAACGACAACCAAAGTTACATTTATATTATATCACAGAATATTTTAGCACTTTTTCCAATGTACAGAGAAATTCTGATAAAATCTTTGATCAACTATTGGTTAAAAAGCCTGGCAATTTTGATCTTTCTAAAGCTCACCTTATCTAATTCTCTGTTTTTCCTCACATCCCCACAATCCAGACTGTACCTGTGGCAGACAATCCAACATCTCAGACAAAATCACATAAAATACGCAAAATAATATCCATCATCTGAGCAACCTCATCATTACCTGCCCAAAAAGTCATCGGCATCTGTGTCTTCGTCATAAAGTTCCACCTCCAATTCTTGCCCAGGAGCTTCATGAATTACAAACTATTGAAAACAAATATTATAGGGGTCATATGATGCGATTTAAATTTTTCCTTTCTCTCTGGAGTGTTACAAGCTCTTGGTGAATAAAGAAGATCTGTAAAGTTGTAAAGACTGAAGTTTCGAATCCAAAGAGATATTCAACCACACCCCCCTAAAATGGCTCATTCTAACACGCCCCCATGTCTACATCACTGTGTGGGAAGATTTGCATAACGTCCCCCAAATGTTCACGCAAAGAAAGAAGGCATAACTTTTATTCTCACTGTTGCTGCCACAGCCATGTTGTGGAGTCGCTCTATGTTTCGTTGAAAGCAAAATTACTTTATTTGGCCTTCCAAAAGAGGACACAACTAGAAATCAGTGGATAAGTAAGCGATAATGTACATGCAGCCTGTTGTTTTCTCAGAATAAACCCCAATGCGAAGCAAAACGGACATTATCCGCTGTGGGATTTACAACACGCACATTCAATCCTCTCCTCCCGAAAACACATAAAAGTAAGTCTGCGGTAAACTGGGGGAAGAGCAGAGTAAACTTTAGTTAACTACACAATCTGTATATGATATCAATAAAAACATGTCGTCAGATTATTATTTGTAAGGATCATTATTGCTGTTTACACAGACATCAGCAAATATTTCACAAACTGTAAATGTGTGTTTTTGCTAGTACTCATTTGTATTTAAATGTCTGAAACTTTAAATAAGCATTAAATTGTTGAAAACACTGAATATCTGTGATAATATGACCAGTGCTCAGAGCGTCCGATCTGGCTCTTCGCCAGCCAAAGTGCGAAAGTGGATTTAAATTCAGCAGTTTATGACGTGGCGCACTGAAAGTTCTAATCACACCGGTGTGATCGTACGCTTCAGGGACCAGCCAAGACTGATCACACCGGTGTGATCGTACGCTTCAGGATCCAGCCAAGACTGATCACACCGGTGTGATCGTACGCTTCAGGGACCAGCCAAGACTGATCACACCGGTGTGATCGTACGCTTCAGGGACCAGCCAAGACTGATCACACCGGTGTGATCGTACGCTTCAGGATCCAGCCAAGACTGATCACACCGGTGTGATCGTACGCTTCAGGGACCAGCCAAGACTGATCACACCGGTGTGATCGTACGCTTCAGGGACCAGCCAAGACTGATCACACCGGTGTGATCGTACGCTTCAGGATCCAGCCAAGACTGATCACACCGGTGTGATCGTACGCTTCAGGATCCAGCCAAGACTGATCACACCGGTGTGATCGTACGCTTCAGGGACCAGCCAAGACTGATCACACCGGTGTGATCGTACGCTTCAGGATCCAGCCAAGACTGATCACACCGGTGTGATCGTACGCTTCAGGGACCAGCCAAGACTGATCAGACCGGTGTGATCGTACGCTTCAGGATCCAGCCAAGACTGATCACACCGGTGTGATCGTACGCTTCAGGGACCAGCCAAGACTGATCACACCGGTGTGATCGTACGCTTCAGGGACCAGCCAAGACTGATCACACCGGTGTGATCGTACGCTTCAGGATCCAGCCAAGACTGATCACACCGGTGTGATCGTACGCTTCAGGGACCAGCCAAGACTGATCACACCGGTGTGATCGTACGCTTCAGGGACCAGCCAAGACTGATCACACCGGTGTGATCGTACGCTTCAGGGACCAGCCAAGACTGATCACACCGGTGTGATCGTACGCTTCAGGATCCAGCCAAGACTGATCACACCGGTGTGATCGTACGCTTCAGGGACCAACCAAGACTGATCACACCGGTGTGATCGTACGCTTCAGGGACCAGCCAAGACTGATCACACCGGTGTGATCGTACGCTTCAGGATCCAGCCAAGACTGATCACACCGGTGTGATCGTACGCTTCAGGATCCAGCCAAGACTGATCACACCGGTGTGATCGTACGCTTCAGGGACCAGCCAAGACTGATCACACCGGTGTGATCGTACGCTTCAGGATCCAGCCAAGACTGATCACACCGGTGTGATCGTACGCTTCAGGGACCAGCCAAGACTGATCAGACCGGTGTGATCGTACGCTTCAGGATCCAGCCAAGACTGATCACACCGGTGTGATCGTACGCTTCAGGGACCAGCCAAGACTGATCAGACCGGTGCGATCGTACGCTTCAGGATCCAGCCAAGACTGATCACACCGGTGTGATCGTACGCTTCAGGGACCAGCCAAGACTGATCACACCGGTGTGATCGTACGCTTCAGGGACCAGCCAAGACTGATCACACCGGTGTGATCGTACGCTTCAGGATCCAGCCAAGACTGATCACACCGGTGTGATCGTACGCTTCAGGGACCAGCCAAGACTGATCACACCGGTGTGATCGTACGCTTCAGGATCCAGCCAAGACTGATCACACCGGTGTGATCGTACGCTTCAGGGACCAGCCAAGACTGATCAGACCGGTGTGATCGTACGCTTCAGGATCCAGCCAAGACTGATCACACCGGTGTGATCGTACGCTTCAGGGACCAGCCAAGACTGATCACACCGGTGTGATCATACGCTTCAGGATCCAGCCAAGACTGATCACACCGGTGTGATCGTACGCTTCAGGGACCAGCCAAGACTGATCACACCGGTGTGATCGTACGCTTCAGGATCCAGCCAAGACTGATCACACCGGTGTGATCGTACGCTTCAGGGACCAGCCAAGACTGATCACACCGGTGTGATCGTACGCTTCAGGATCCAGCCAAGACTGATCACACCGGTGTGATCGTACGCTTCAGGGACCAGCCAAGACTGATCAGACCGGTGTGATCGTACGCTTCAGGATCCAGCCAAGACTGATCACACCGGTGTGATCATACGCTTCAGGATCCAGCCAAGACTGATCACACCGGTGTGATCGTACGCTTCAGGGACCAGCCAAGACTGATCACACCGGTGTGATCGTACGCTTCAGGATCCAGCCAAGACTGATCAGACCGGTGTGATCGTACGCTTCAGGATCCAGCCAAGACTGATCACACCGGTGTGATCGTACGCTTCAGGGACCAGCCAAGACTGATCACACCGGTGAGATCGTACGCTTCAGGATCCAGCCAAGACTGATCACACCGGTGTGATCGTACGCTTCAGGATCCAGCCAAGACTGATCACACCGGTGTGATCGTACGCTTCAGGATCCAGCCAAGACTGATCACACCGGTGTGATCGTACGCTTCAGGGACCAGCCAAGACTGATCACACCGGTGTGATCATACGCTTCAGGGACCAGCCAAGACTGATCACACCGGTGTGATCGTATGCTTCAGGGACCAGCCAAGACTGATCAGACCGGTGTGATCGTACGCTTCAGGATCCAGCCAAGACTGATCACACCGGTGTGATCGTACGCTTCAGGATCCAGCCAAGACTGATCACACCGGTGAAATCGTACGCTTCAGGATCCAGCCAAGACTGATCACACCCAGCTCTGCTCTCTCACATCTGCATATACTAGTACACAAGTGAGTTTTGCAAAAGGAATACCACAAAAGTAGCAAAAGTCAAAGTGCTAGGATTTGAACTTGTACTGCCAGATCTGAAAGGTTGTAAGTGCTGACTTGACATTCTGCAGTGAAACTTAAGTAAAGTCCAACAGTAAATATGACATAAACATTTGTATGTGTCATTTTCTTTGTGTGAATGTCATTCTACACATTTGTAACTATTAATCTACAACTTCCAATTCAAAACACAGGTGTTTTGATCATTGTCTGTGTGTGTAAATTTAAAGATTCAGCTTTTCACATCTTCAGCTGTGAGTGTAAATCTCAACTTAAAAAAACTAATTTTAATATGACAAGTTCTCACATTCAGATTTTCAACTGCTGGAGTTTACCTCCATATCAGTGCCCCGTGAGTGCTGAAAGCACATTATGAATGAAACACCTACTTTACTACATCCAATCAGATCGCGGTAGAAAAACAAACAAACCACACCCTCTGCTTTCCTCATTCAATATTCCACTTCTCTCAGAAGTACGTCAAAATATGGAACTAAAATCACAAACTTCTGGTTCACGCTGACTTTAAAAGACTCGTCACTGTTGACAAGAACCAAGAACAAATCGTGATTTTCAATGCTCAGGTAAAATTTTTAAGTAATACTACAAATCTGTATTTGACATCACGCGTAAAGCTGCTATAATTTCCACAATGAATGAATGAATGGCGGATGGTGCAACACTGTTTTGTTTACAGAAGCGTGGACAACGCTTGCGGTGTTCTCAACGTCTGTCGTCTTACTAAAATGATATAATGATATAAATACAATACAATTTAATCCCCAGGTGCTCTGAGAGTCACATCATTAGCATTTTATTGTTTAATTTGACAAAACTACCGTCATCACATACACAGCAGTTGCAAGTTCTTTATGGCAACCAATCAAAATAAATGTTTTTTTTAAAGAGAAAATATATTACTATTTAGCAGACTTAAGACTCAGTGTAACAACAATGCTACTACTACTAATAAATATTGATAATTCTTCATTTTTAAAAGAATAATTACAATGGACCCACTTTAAATTAAGTGGCCTTAACTACTATGTAGTTACATTTTAATTATTAATTTGGTACAATGCACTTATTGTGTACATACATGTTTTTACATTGTACTTATATTTGAAAAATATCTGCATATAATTACATCTGTAATTAATTTCTGTAATTACATGTATAATTACACGTTGACCCATCCCTCACACCTTAACACACCCTTAAATTTACCCATACCACCAAATCTGTCCCTAACCTTACCTGTTTCCCCCCTCAATAGCAGCAAAAAAAAAAAAAAGTTGCAATACAATATGAACACAATAAGTACATTGTATTTATTTTTTATGATGTAAGTACATAGTAGTTAAGGCCACTTAATATAAAGTGGGACCATTACAATTGTTTTCTTTTTCATTTTAACAGCATTTAACTCTATTGTCAGCACTTTCTTTGCCAAAAAATCAATGGTATTTTCATTTGACTGTGATACATTAAATTGTTTTATGCGTTTATCTGATTACCAGAAAAATTAAGAAGAACATTTTATTTGGCCCTATTATTGTTTTAAAAAAGTACCCTATACAAAAAAAGGTAAAAAAACAGGCCTTAATTTATTTTTATAAAATCGCTATTTGTAAACTAATGTTTTTTCTGTTTATTTTTTCGAAATTTCAAAAGAATTTGTATAAAAACTATATTAACTGAATTTTAATAAAAAAAATAAAAAAAAATCAAGAATCAATTTGTGAACTTGTGAATCTAATCAAATCAAATTGGGACATCTGAATCGATACCCTGTTGAGTTTATTCTGAGATGATAACCGGCTGGATGTACATTATCCCGCTTATTATACGGCTAAAAATATTAGTTTTTACCATATATGTTGAAATGAATGCTGAAGTCTTCCATTGTAACACGCTGTTGTTGAGTATTTTCAGTCACAAGATGCCGCTAGACAGTCAATGATAGTGGAATGACTTGTTAACCATATAAGTAGTACTCAGAATTCAGTACTAATTATTCAGAGGTATTCAGAATCAAGTGTTCCACAGAGCTGTGTAATACGTTTTTACAACACTGTTCCAGGCCAGTTCAATCCAAATATTCAAATATGTTCAGCACATTTTATGGAGGATGAGGATTTAATAAAGTTGGGCAGTTTAAACATTGCAAAGACAGTCTGGCGCTTCTTACTCACAGCCTGTAAGTACGTTTTTTATATTTAAATAATTTGCCACTGATGATTCAAACGTGAATTTTGAGCAGTGTAGAGTAGAGCTTGTTATCATTTCTCAGATCACAATGCACACATGGTTTTATGTTTACGCAGTGCGATACACAATAAGTAAAAAGACAGTTTAAGTCATTATAATCAGTAATTATGTCCCCACTGGACTGCAACAAATGCCTTGTTTGTAATGAGTTTTAATGTTTTTGTTTTCATCTAGTTATGTCCGGATCGCAGATTAATCATTTCTATTTAACCAGGTCACCAAATCCAACTGAATCGTTTGAAAAAAGTTATTCGATTTATAAACGTTCCTGACACTCCCTCTTACGTGAAATAAACAAATCCCGAGTTATTTAGTTACTCCTAACAGTACATTGACTTAACTGCTAAAAGAGAACCAATGATGGGATTTGCACAAGCAGAGCAGCTGGACTAAGTCTCGTCCTGCTAGGGCCGTCGCTATAACCGCAAAATTGTAATACCGCGCTATTGACAATCAAACTGCCGAGGACAGTTAGCAACCGCAGAAACAGCGGCAACCGCAGTGTTCAGTGTTTTTTTTTTTTTTTGAGGCTGTGGCCTTCTTGTTTTTTTTTTCCAATTTGTCACTGTGTATTTAATGTTAAATAAATTAATGATACAATATGGTTACGACTGTAATCTTCTCGTGAGCCATTGTAGCTTTATGGTGCTTCGTTTGTTTTGAATAGGCCGGCTGAAACGATGGGAGGCGCTCGATCTGGTCAATCTTTTTTTTGTACATCGTATACTACTTTATTAGTATAATGTTTAGTGAGTTTGGTTTTTGAAAAATCACTGTCTTAGTACATTAAGCCACATTAAGCATTTTCTTATAATGGTTTTCTATGGGAGGAAAAGGTTTAACATGCTATTAAACGAATTGCATTCATATTCAGGGCTCATCTGATTTTTTTATAGATAGTATACTTTATTAGTATGATTTCTAGTGAGTTTGGTCTGTTAATGTCACTGTCTTAGTACATTAGGCCATGTTAAGCATTTTTCACGGTAAGCATTTTAGAGTGTACCCTGTCATCCAGCACTGCTGCCCCCTCAAGCATCAGGTCGCGGAGCAACAATAAAAAGAACAGCTGAGACCCGCCGACAGTTAAGGGTAGCTGAAACCTTTGCGAAATCTGTAAAATACAGGCGTGAAAGTAACGCCTGTAAAAGTAAAGTGCGCATACCCAAGAGAGAGTGAGCAGATAACGAGCTCACGCGCTTTCTGCATGAGGAGTCCATCGACTCCAGCCCGAATCCACTGTCCTGGTGGGCCAGTGGGGACGCGATAATCAGTCTAGATTTCCGCTTCTGTCCAAAGTCGCGCGCAAATACGTGTAATACATGTTAAAACTCTTTGATTTCTTAAAAAAAAAAAATGTATTGGAAAACGCATGTTTCTGTTGCTGTTTGGCATTTAACAATAAATAAAAATGTTTTAAAACAGTTAAAAAAGCAACAATATATGCTACATAACTCACAGATAGAGCTTTGTATGCAGCAAAATCAGGATAAATTAGGTATGTAAACAAAAAAAAAACAAAAAAGTAAAATATGCGGTAATACCGCATATCGCGCTATTGAGCCTCCCATAATAACCGCAGGGGAAATTTCTTAACCGCGACAGCCCTACATCCTGCTTGGAGAAAGCATTGCAGTTTTAAGGGGCATAACATTTCCGTCATAAGCTTGAGGCATTTGGCCAATCACAACACACTGGATAGCTGACCAATCAGAGAATGATGAGCTTTGCAAAAATCTACGTGTTTCAGAAAGGCAGGGCATAGAGGAGAAACAACAATGTACATTATATGGAAAATAATGTGTGTTTTTTTTTTTTTACCTTAAACCACATAAACACATTGCATTGCACCAAATACACAAAATAATGACTTTATACCGATATATAATATATAATTACCTCATAAACTTCATTCCAGCGTGGATTCAAAGTTTCTTTGATGGTCTTTGTTTTGAATTGCTTGTTTCCGACCCTCAGCACAGTATATGGATCTGACTTGCCCTTTACAAGTCCCATCATGTGCGTGTCCTTTGCTACAAGATCCCGGGCCTCCAAAACATGGACCCGTACAACACCCTAAATATGTTCACATAGTGTATAGTGTACAGAATTTTGAAAACAGAAAGTTTTTTTTTTTTTTTTGACAGATTTTAGCAATGGGAACCAATTATTCTCAGACTTACTCGAGGAAGAGGAAACTTCATTTGGTCAACCTTGACTTGATCGATCAAAGGGATGCACATGCGATTGGGCAGAACCATGAGAGAGGCGATGATGTCCACAATGGCCGATTCTGACAAATGACTAGAGATGAAATAGAGAGTCAGATTTACATGACAATGAACACTAATCATCACATGTGTTTAATTTTTTCAGAAATCCCTGCATTTCTCAATGGCCACTAAACTTTTAAAGGTAAAATCTATCCTGGGTGACAGGAGGAGAGGCTTAAGAAGCTTTAATCTTTAATAATCCTGTCCTATTTATCCCTCACTGTACAGGAGGCTTTCATTTTATACGCATATGTCTATGTGTAAACTTTTATGACAAAATTCCATGTCCAGAAGCAATTTTAAAGAAGTGTGGCTAGCTAGTTTGGTTTTTCCATTGTTTTGTTTAACCCATCCAGCTTCAGCATGACTGAGTTGCTCTAATTTTTTTTTTTTTTTTTTTTTTTTTTTTGAATAAATGCAGTTCTTTTTAACCTTTTATTAATCAAATATATTAGACAGCAGAACTGCTTCCAACACTCATAATAAATCAGAATATTAAAATGATTCCTAAATGATCATGTGATAGACTGGATGTTACATGTGACACTGAAGGCTGGAGTAATGATGCTGAAAATTCAGCTTTGCATCACAGGAATAAATAATTTGTTAAAGCTATATTCAAATAGAAAACTATTATTTTAAGTTGTAATAATATTTCACAATATTACAGTTTTTTCTGTATTTTTGATTAAATAAATGCAGGCTTGATGAACAGAAGAAACTTCTTTCAAAAACATTAAAAATAGTAATGTTTCCAAACTTTTGGTCTGTACTGTATACATATATATATATATATATATATATATATATATATATATATATATATATATATATATATATATATATATATATATATATATATATATATTATTCATAACTACATGGAACTTTAAACTGTCTGTTGAGTCACAATCAAAAGTAATTAAAATCTATGAACATACCTTAGTCCTGGACCATCCAAAACATTAGTCATTCCAGTCCAATTGACTTGCAGAACCTGGAAATTGAATTTAAAAGGTTCATGGGTAACACTTTAGAATAAGGTTCCATTAGTTAATGTTAGTTAATGTATTAATTAACATGAACAAACAATGAATAATACTTCTATTACTGTATTTATTCATCTTTGTTAATGTTAGTTAATGAAAATACAGTTATTCATTGTTAGTTCATGGTAATTCACAGTGCATTAACTAATGTTAACAAGCACAACTATTGATTTAAATAATGCATTAGTAAATGTTGAAATAAACATGAACTAAGACTTATAAATGCTGTAGAAGGATCGTTCTTGCTTCGTTCATGTTAACGAAAGTAGTTAACTAACATTAACTAATGGAACCTTATTCTAAAGTGTTACCGGTTCATGTTTTGAACTCATGATACTTTTGTTATTTTTTATTTTTAACTGGCCAGTGGCAAGTAATGTCCATACTCACAGGTCGACGAATGAAGAACATGGTGACCCCACCTACAAGGGGTGACTGGCCAATCAGAGGCTCCAGAATTACACGTAGCATTCCCTGAAGCTGAAAGAACAAATAAACACCTTTATAGTTGTTAATTGCTCTCTTATTCAGTATTTTTTTTATACATTAAGTTGTGCTGCAAGGACTAAGTAAAGCAAGTTTATATATATGTGTGTGTGTGTGTGTGTGTCAGTATATATCATAAACAATTGTAATTCAAAGTGTTTTATACTCTTTCTTTAGTGCCAAACCAACACATTTTAATGATTTCTGAAGTACCATGGGACACTGAAATCTAGAGTTATATCTGCTGAAAATTCAGCTTTGCCAAATAAATAAATTATATTTTAAAATAGTAAAAGAGAAAACTGTAATTTTAAATTGCAATTATATTTCACAATATTTTTATATTTGAGCAAATACTGTAAATACAGTCGTGGTGAGCATAAGTCTTTAAAGACTTCTCACGGACCCCAAGCTTTTTTCAATCACTTTAGTGTAAATCAAAAACGTAGCCTTGTCTGACATAAAAGTGAACTCTTAAATTTCAGCTGAAGAAAATGTCATCTATTATCATTAAATTCAATTATTCCTTCACTAACCTGAAGGCCTTTGACTCCTACTTTGATGGCTGGTTTAACATCTGCATCAATGTCTACATCAGCATCATAACTGCAGGAGATAAAAGGAAAAGAGAGTCTTCAAATATTTCAGGAAGATAAGGAAGTAAAACCATGCATTCTATCATCAGTCATGGGTTAGCAAAATAATCTGGTGTCAAATTGAAGTTTTATGTCATAGCTCACATAATGTTGAAGTCGAGGATGACCTCTTTTGTTTCCAGCTCATGTGTGTACACTCGTACCCCTGTAATAGTTGGAGCCTGAAATGCAAATACATAATTGTAAGCTTCTGTATGACTGCTGAAATATTTATAATAATGTGCTAATACAGTCTATTGCCAGTTAGGGGCAACAAGCCTCAGATTACGGAATCGTACATTCTGCCCCATGTGAACTTTAGTAAAGGTGAAGGTCTTCAGATGGGGGCTGGACGATCTTACAGATGGCTGAATGTTATCAATGAGAAGCTTTTCCATGTACATGCCAAAGAACGGCCACGCTTGCTGAAGAATCTACAACAAACAAGCATATTACAGACATGCAAGAACAGTAAAAATACTGAAACAGTACAATGTATGACTTCCACAGGTAGACAAATTTATGAGATTTGCCAGCACATAAGAGGAGCAAATCAACATCAGGAGGCAGGAAATCTTACCTTGTTGATCCAAGCAGCCTTCTCAACCTCTGCAAAGTGAATCTATCAGAGAGAAATAAATAAATAACAGAATAATTATGAACATTTCACCACAAAATAATGGTTCACTTATCAAAAAAAAAAGAAAACAAAACAAAACACTTGTGTGCAACTTTAAGCACATAAAAAATCTACATAAATCTGTTTTCCTTTCAGCTTTTTATGAAATATGAATGAGATCATTCCCTTAAAAAATCAAAAGGATCAAAGGCCAGTTTTAATTTTATTTTGTGGTGTCATGAATATCTGTGGCCTTGAATCTATTATATCTAAATCAATTCTGAAGATCAGATGTGAAATTACCAAGATATTTTACAGAGAAGACAATGAGCAATCTAAGAACCTGAAACAGCTTGACGATTTTGGTCACAAAGGGCTAAAGGGAGCATACAAAATAAAAACTGTCTGTCTCTAACATGCTTCCAATATCTAACAGAAGCACATCTTCTGTGTTTGCTAGAAGAAAGATCATCATACCGGTTTGGGATGACACAAGGGTGAATTAATGATGGCAGAGTTTTAATTTTTAAGTGTACTACCCGTTCAGGGTTATACTGGAGTTTGTAAACATGGAATTCTTTGGAACTGTAGCAACATAAAATCAGGATACTATAAAATGATACTTTACAGGTACAATAAAATGGTTTTACAGGATAATCCATTTTACATATTTCTTTAAACTTTAGTAAAGGGTGTGTCAGATTCCTGTTTTGAACAGGGCTGGGTATTTTAATTTAGAAACTCAAGCTGACGCGTTGGTGTGTGATGTTCCCAAAGCAGCACAACAAGAAGCCACACCTCATACAGTTCAATACCATCTAGTAGGCCTATTGTTTAGATGGTATGCATATAAACAAGTACAGTTGCCTACAGTATTTCCCCACCAACATACTAATTTGTTTACATCGTTACAACTGATTAAAATACATGTTGCACAGATCACTTCAACTGAAATGATTCCAGGTCAGTAAAGAGGCCAAAATGACCACCCACCCAAGCTGGCATGTTCATGGCTTTGAGTTCAGTGCTGATCACGTCCTTCTCGTTTTCCAAAAAGTCGATGGCTGTGTCGATCCTCTGATCTTTCCACCTGCGGTTGTTTTTCCACATGGTCCACATCAGCATGATCAGAAGAATCCAGCTGATGCTGAGTCCAAGCGAGCCGGTCAGGTACACGGGATAGCACAGGACAATCGCTCTCATCATGAACATCAGGAACTCCATGATCGACTGACTGACATCTTTTACACTGAGTCCCTCTGGATCTCCAGCAGAGATGGAGGGCGCTTGACCCTCACTGGCAGCAGCGCTCATTATGTGACTCTGGAGCCTGACAGCTGAGTCTGGTTTAAAGGTCTGAAGAAGGCAGCAGAAGAGCGTCTGAATTCACATCAGAGACGCATCGCCTGTCGATCGTTGCACGGAGGGTGGTTTTCCTGACTACCTGAGATCAAATCCAACCATCAGATCGAAAGAGTAAACAAAAGATTTCCCGAGACGCGTCCAGCATCCCTGGTCACCCGTCGTGTTCACTTCATCTCCATTAAACCCACTGTGATTGTGCAAGAACTCTGTGAGGTTTTGCGAACTTCCGCGTTTCCCATCCATTGGGTTTTTACCTGCCAGCCTCGAAGTAGACACGCCTAAGTTCCACCCTTCTCTGTGTGTGAGAAATATTAACTTGCATTCGTTTGTGCAGTAAGTTGACAGACAGGATCTGCCTCGAAACCAACCGATTGCATTTAAAGCGATCTGTTCGTGGAAGTAGACAGACGAAGTCGCAAGTGGCTCACGTAGTGAGTGGACGAGATTTTTTCACTTGGAAAAATTTTGCTTAAACAGCATAATATATTTACATTTATTCATTTAGCAGATGCTTTTATCCAAAGCGACTTACAAATGAGGACAATGAAAGCAATCAAAACCAACAAAAGAGAAATGAAATAAGTGCCATAACAAGTCTCAGTCAGTGATGGAAATGTCTACAAGCTGAGATGCGAGCAGCATTTATTAAGATTTATTCACGACACACGGCCTCTCGCTTATTTAAACGTAAAATATTTTTTTATGTAGCCTACATAATCCGATTTTTTGTATCCTTAGCAAAGTATTTTGTATTTTTTCTCACACCAATTATTTAAGTGAACACCATTAAAAAAAGGTAATAGTGGAAATTAAAGCCATGATATTTAGCCTATGATCGTGACCTGCTGAATGTTTTAACATAAATGCATTATTATTATTATTATAAATCCTTTTCATTTTTCAAGATATTTATATGCAGCTCATATTTAATTGCCATTGTTTGATCTTGCGCCATCTCAAGGGGTTTCAAAGTCATTGCAGTCCAGGGCATCATTTTATCAGTTAATTTATGTACATAGTGATAAACTTCTGGATAATAGCTTGACCTGTCTTGGTAGTGGAGTTAAAATTGCTTATTACTCATTTATTACTCTTTTATTACTTGTTTAAGTTATAAGGCATTCACAAACATGACTGCTTGTTTCTCAAAATGTATGAAATGTGGAGGTGAGGAGAAAGACCACTGATTGTATCACATGACATTATTTGACACAATGACAATGCAATGAGAGATCTGATACACTAAATTTATGAAACATAATTTTATAATACTGATTTTTTTAAAGGTTTATTTGTCTGTCCTGTGTATATTTTAACAGTTTAAACCTCAATCAAATATGTTTTACAAATAAATTCGTAATCAACTTTAAAAAGTTCTTGTCAGAAGTGGGATTCGAACCCACGCCTCCATTCGGAGACCAGAAGACCCAATTTATAGTGGGAAGGTTTAAACCTTGAGTCTGGCACCTTAGACCACTCGGCCATCCTGACAACCTGAAATCATAGAGAATTTGCACATATACATATACGATTATAAACCTATTTAAAAAAAACATATTTCTGTTTTGAAAAGTGCACGTTATTAAAGACTTTACTGAGAAAATAACATTTGTCTTTTAATGAAGCGCGCAAACGTAGCAAAGGTATCTGCGCATGCGTGTTGTAACGCGCGCTTGCAACACATTCAACATGTGATCAGTTATTAAACGCCACAGGGGCGTAGCTCTGATTTTCAACGTGCTGTTATGTTATCACACTGCTCTAGAGAACGAGAGAAGATCGAAAGATGTCTCTCTACCGAAACACAGTTTGGTTCTTGAAGGGTCTACAGGAATATACAAAGTAAGACATCATCAGTGTCTTTTCAATGATATTCATTTCAGCTTGCCTAACATTTTGATAAGCACCAACCAGGTCATGCCATTTACCATCGAAGGTGTCTGCAGTGCACCAGTTAAAATATCATTAACCCTCATCAGGGGCGGCTATGAGTCCGCGGCGAGGCGCTTTAACGAGGCGGATCTGGAGGTGAGTGTGAGCGGCCGCTCGTTCATCATCACCGGAGCGAACAGCGGCATCGGGAAAGCCGCCGCCTGCGAAATCGCCAAAAGAGGTGAGAAAACATGGCTTTGTTAATTCAGAACAGAGACTTCTGGTTACAGCAATAACTGGTCAATTTGAAAACCCAGTTATGGCATTTAGGTTGAAGTTTAACCAACAAAAAAAGGACGCAACAGTGACTCCTTCTGGAAAAAGATATGCGTTTTTTAAAGGGTTGGTTCACCCAAAAATGAAAATTATGTCATTTATAACTCACCCTCATGTCGTTCCAAACCAGTAAGACCCTTCAGTAATCTTCGGAACACAGTTTAAGATATTTTAGATTTAGTCAGAGAGGCCCTTTAACGAGGCAAGCTCCCAGTCCCTCCAAACTGTGTGTACGGTCTACTGTCCATGTCCAGAAAGGTAAGAAAAACATCATCAAAGTAGTCCATGTGACATCAGAGGGTCAGTTAGAATATTTTGAAGCATCGAAAATACATTTTTCTCCAAAAATAGCAAAAACTACGACTTTATTCAGCATTGTCTTCTCTTCCGTGTCTGTTGTGAGAGAGTTAAAAACAAAGCAGTTTGTCATATCCGGTTCGTGAACTAATCATTTGATGTAACCGGATCTTTTTGAACCAGTTCACCAAAGCGAACTAAACCGTTTTAAACGGTTTGCATCTCCAATACGCATTAATCCACAAAAAACTTATGCTGTTAACTTTTTTAATGTGGCTGACAACTCCCTCTGAGTTCAAACAAACCAATATCCCGGAGTAATTCATTAGCCGTGTTTCCGCTATCGAGCTGAAACCCGGTGTTCTGTCGATTTGTCCTACGCTGTCAGATTTTCCTACCTCCCACCAAAACAGTGGGTAGTACAATTCCACAATGAAAATTCTACTGTAAAGTTATGGTTTATTAACGTCTACACCTACCACAACCCTAATCATACCCTTACAGTACTGCAAATACAGTAATTATGTGTTATATTCGCGGTTGTAGCTAAAAGGGATACAGTTACAGGAAACCAACAATAAATATTATTTTCTACCAATTAGATTGCGTTTTTATTAAAGTCTACAACTACCCCAGCCCTAAACCTACCCTTACAGTAATGCAGATACATTAAATATCGTTGTTTAGCATGAGACAAAGGACGCGATATTGATGTGCGCGTGCGCAGTAAACCCGCGTAGGAAAATCTGACAGGGTAGGATAAAATGTCAGGACACCGGCGTGCTAGTGCGTGTCAGAGCCAGTCGCGTTTCCACTGTCACTTCCGGGGCTTGATCGTGCCTCACCGGGGCTTCCTCGGGGCCAACGGCCAGGGTTTTTTGGCCCAACGAAAACCTTGGGCCAAAGCGGGCCAGCTGGGGCTAGAGGAGGGGTTATGAACAAAGGCGGAGTTTCTCAGCGTCTAGAGTAAAGACTTTTACAATAAGTTGAGCTCAAAACTCACTCTTAGTTAGCAGCAAGTGTTTGAAATAACTTGATCCGATGTGGATTATAATCACTAAACAAGGCAGAAATATTTATAAACGATGTAAAAGACTATGCACGCTAAAAATTAACGTTACCATAGTAAACATGGTAAATATGACTGCTTGTATAAATCAGACGTCAACTTCTTACTCTCTATCACAGTTGTGTATTTATTAAGTAACATTTTATCTGTCGTCTCATTTCGTGAGTTAAGCTCCACATTGCATAATAATGATTTTTGTTCGGGAGCTTTTATAAAAATAGAGAGTATGCGCTGCGGATAATTTCAGAAAGATAACAGCTTTAACACCAGCATTAAACACTTTTTTAAATAAGTCAAGCTCAAAACTCACTTTCAGTCAGCAGTTTGAAATAACTTGATCCAATGTGGATTATAATCACCAGACAAAGCAGGAATATTTATAAGCGATGAAAAAGATGCACGCTAAACATGTTACCATAAACATGGTAAAATATGACCGCTTGAAGAAATCAGACGTCAGTTTCTTATTGTCTATCACAATCGTGTATTTATTAAGTAACTTATATTATCTGTCACAAGCCTCGTCTCGAGAGTTTAGCTCACGTTGCCTATCATAAAAAAATATAATAATGTTTTTTGTTCGGGAGCTTTGATAAAAATAGAGATATTATCATTCATTCTAAATGTGACGGCTACTGTGGCTACAAATAAACAGAAACCCTGCGCTATTCTGGCCTCGGTGCTACTGACCCAGCCCCGCCCGACCCGCTTTAAGCCCTGGCTCACACTGGCCCAAAAGTGGATATGCGGCTATTTACTCAAACAGTACACTGACTGAACTGCTGTGAAGAGAGATCTGAAGATGAACTAACGCTTTAAAAACAGCCATTCAAAGTCCATTCAAACAGTTTTTCTTTAGGTGGGACAGTACATCTGGTGTGCAGGAATGAAGATCGTGCAAATGAGGCAAGAAAAGACGTTGTGGAGCAAAGTAAAAATTAGGTATATTTCCAGAAGTACGTTTAGATAATTTGAAAACTATTTTAAACGCTTCAAAAAATAGTGAATTCTAATCTAAGTTTGTGTCATTTTCTTTCAGAATGTCCACGTTCACCTAGTTGACATGTCCAGCCCCAGGAGAGTGTGGGAGTTTGCTAGTGGATTCTCTCAGAATCACAATCTACATGTTCTGGTAAATGCACTCCAGATTTAAGTATATCAACATACAATAAGTAGTGAGAGCCTGTGCACAAAGTGAATCACATTAATCCAAGTGGATATTGCTGTTGTTATTGTGTGGGGGTAACTGCACTATGATAAATATGGAAAATTAATTGTATGTACCATAACAATAATGTATTCCTCATCATTTTAAATTATTCTTAATAATTAAAAAAGAAACAGATATTTAATCTCCCCCCAACTAATATATTTCATTAGTAACATGGCACATTTAATATAGCATGTCATGTCTGTTTTGTTCAGCCCCTTGTCTTTTATCTTCATGTGATTTATTACCCTAGATCAATAATGCAGGTTGCATGGTCAATCAGAGAGAACTGACAGAGGATGGCCTGGAGAAAAACTTTGCAACAAACACACTAGGTAGGAAAGTTAGTTTTTTTTTCTGATCATATGTTTTTTTTTCCAAAATGGACAACAAGGTATTGAGCTTTTACTGAAGTATTTTAGTTTTACATGATTTATACTATTGAGTAACAAAGGTCACAGGCCGCCCCCTGTGGTAGAGAATGTTTTTATTGCCACCTCTTGAAATCAAGGGATAAGAAGAGATAAGAGTGACTAGTGGTCTCACTCATCTTGTGTGTTTTACAGGGATGTATATACTGACATCAGCGCTGATTCCCACACTGAAGAAGTCGGAGAATCCCAGAGTGGTGAGTGTGGAGAAATTAGTGGTGGGCATAGATTAAATTTTTTAATCTAGATTAATCTCACTGTGATCTTGAAATTAATCTAGATTAAAATGGTTCATTTGAATTCTGCCGAAGGCATTCAGAATATGTGTGTTACCCAAATAAAATTGACAAACAGTAAGTCTTTGAGAAGGGGTTTATCAAGCTAGGTGGTGCATTAGAAAAGGGGCTCATCTCCTGTTTCAAAAATGCATGACAAAGTGCTTGAAAAAGCTGTAAACTAATTCCACATTGCACAAGGTGCAAACAACTTTACGCCTGTTTCACACCAATGTTTAAGTTTTTTTCAAGTTTGTAGGTGTCAAGGTACAGAAACCAAATAATTAAATGTAAAATAGCACTGGATCGTCTTTAATGTAAAAATGAAATTTACAATCAAACCTACATTTATTCAGACACCTTCAACATTTCTCACATTACTACAGTTTTGCTATATATATCAAAAATTATACTTGACTGTCTGAATAATTTTTGGTTTGACTGTTAAAACTACAAACTAATGCAGTCAAGAGCAGTGAGTGATTTTCATTTTCATTTTCTTGGATTAACATTACAGCAGCCAGTCGCTAAACACTGCGCACCGAACACAAGTAACCAGCTACTCCGTTCAGCTTTTCCGCGTTTATCGCATTTTTCTGTTTAAATCGACAAGCGTAAGGCATTAAAACATGTCAAAAAGATAAGCTTTCGTGACGATGCGCAGCAGTGGCCCGTCAACTGTCCTGAGCATCTTTTTAGGCTGGCCTCAGCCAGTCGGTTATATATAAAAAATATCAAGGTGAAAGCAATCATAGCTTGCTTTATATAAACCCAGCTCCCAACCCAACTTTGAGAATAGATTAACGGCGATATTTTTTTTTATCGCCCGATAAAAGTCTCGCATTAACGCAGCACGTTAACGCATATAACGGCCCACCACTAGAAGAAATGCATCCTAATGCATGGTTAATAACTGTTTCCAAATACATTTACGCTCGCAATGTTACCACAACGTTATGACTTAAATTACATGTTTATGAAGTTTATGAATGTTAAAACCGCTTAATCAAAACTGTATTATTATTATTATTAGTAGTAGTAGTATTAAATTTTTAAATGTTCATATTTTTTATTAATGAATGTTTCAAAGAAAGTAATTGTAAAAAAAAATTGTATTCTAGTTTGTTTATATTTTTAATTGTTTATTTTATAATTATTTGGATGATTTTTTTTTTTTATTACAGATCACTGTGTCATCTGGTGGGATGTTGGTCCAGAAGTTAAATGTAGAGGACCTTCAGTTAGAGAAAGGCTCTTTTGATGGCACCATGGCCTATGCACAGAACAAGGTACTAATATAAACTCTATATTCAAAATTTTAATCCTTAAAAACTTTGCACGGCAGCATCTATTTTATATGTATATTATTGTTTGGCTTTAAAAATTCATTAATTACAAAGCATACACAAATGTAGCCATTATGCTATTGGTGACTTACCAATCCAGTCCATCATTTACTGTTAAAATACTAGCACAGTACAGTGGCACAGATTCAGGCAGCATCGCCTCTCTGCCTTTGTTACAACCCCAGTTCCAGAAAAGTTGGGACACTTTGTAAAATGCAATAGAATCAAGAATCTGTGATTTTGTTCTTTGTCTTTAACTTTTATTTAATTGACAAAAGTACAAAGAAAAGATTTCCAAAGATTTCACTGATGAACATAAATGTATTTTGTAAATATGACCATTTTTATGATGTCTGCAATGCATTCCAAAAAAGTTTGGAAATAGGCATGTTTAAAACTCTATCACTTCAACCTTCCTTTTAGATACAATGTTTCATTAAGCGCGTTTCGATTGCCCTTCAAATTGCTCAAATTGAAATTGAAAATATGACTAATGGAAATGCATCAATTTAACAAAAACACGCAGTATTTCAGTATTCCAGTCTGGAATAATTAGCAAAACTGCAATGGGATAGTGAATACTAATTGTTAAAGTTTTGCAAGCAAAATTTTCTCCAATCTTGCTTGATACAAGACTTCAGAAGTCATTGTCTGATTCTCCTTTTCATGACTGGTCATAGATTTTCAGTTGGAGACAGATCTAAACTGCAGGTAATGCAGTCTAACACATTCACTCTGTCTCTCTGAAACCACGCTGTTGTAGCACATGCAGAATGAGAGCTGGCATTGTCTTGATCTAATAACCATGGACTTCCCATGAAAGACATCACCTTGATGGCAGTATACATCTCTGTACAATCCTCATATATGCCTCCATGTCAATACTACCTTCACACATATACCATACACCTTATACCATATACACCTCTAATACCATGACAGAAGTTTGCTTTCAACAAAGTCTGGGTGGTCCTTTAGTCTTTGCGCCCGAGAATGTAAAAATTAATTTTTCCTGGAAACAAGTTGGGATGTGGACTCATCGGAGTATAGCACACATTTTCACTGTCTTTTTGGCTATCTGAGATGAGCTCTGGCCCAGAGAACCTGGCAGCATCACTGCATAAAATTGATGTATAGCTTTTTCTTAAAGTAACAGATACTCAAGTTGCATTTCTTGATGCAGCAGCAGTGGTAAATGACAGTGGTTTTCTGAAGTACTCCTGAGCCCATGTGGCTATATTTAATACTGCAGCATGACGGTTTCTTATGAAGTGCCATCTGAGATCTCAAAGGTCAAGCACATTCAACTGAGGTTTCCTGCCTTGCCCTACATGAACTGTGATACTTGGTGAAAGACCTAAATTCTTTACAATTTTCCATTGCAAAATTTGACTTTTGATTTGTTTGAAATTTGGCACAAAGTGATGAGCCATGATCCAGCTTTGCTGGGAAAATTGAGATGCCAAACATGGTACCCAGACTTGATACCTTGACCTATTATTAATTCACCTGCTTACTGTAAACTGTTTCAAAACAGGACATTTTGATATTCTAAAACAGTTTCACTTATTTTAGTTACAGCCGACAAAAACAAACAAAGTTTGTATTATTTCATATTTACAAAATACATTTATGTTGGTCAGTGAAAACTTTGGAAATCTTATTTTTTTTTTACTTTTGTCAATTAAAAATCACAGAGAATGATCAAATCACAGATTCTTGATTTTATTGCATTTTACAAAACCTCCCAACTTCTCTGGATATAACTTCATTATAACTCCATTATAATCGTCATTGTAACCTGATTTACTGTAGTTGTATTTATGCAGGTTTTTTTTGTTTTTTTTTGTTATGTTCTTAATAAAGAATCTGGAGTTATTCAATGCTAACGGTGATCTTTCTCAGAGGCAACAGGTGACCATGACAGAGCAATGGGCAGCTCAGCACAAGGAAATCCACTTCTCATCAATGCACCCCGGCTGGGCAGACACCCCAGGTGAACAGCATGTACATCAGCTGCAAGGAAATATCTTGATTGATACCATAAACTTGCCGTCTCAGTCACAAAGATATTGTTTTTGTTCCATCTACAGCGGTGCAGTCATCCATGCCAGATTTTCATGCGAAAATGAAGAATAAACTCCGTACTGAAGCTCAAGGTGCAGACACAGTGGTGTGGCTGGCCATTTCAGATGTCGCCAGCAGACAGCCCAGCGGCCTCTTCTTCCAAGGTCAAGTATCTTTATAAAATGTGAAAGCTTGCTTTAGTATGCTGTACACATCATCTATAACATGTCTTTGACATTTCAGACTAAATCTCTCTTTAACATGTACCTGAACTTTGACCTGTGTTTCTCAAACTGATTCATCTGCAGACAGAAAAGCGGTTTCTACGCATCTGCCTCTGGCCTCCTCCAGGTCTTCACCAGCTGAAGACCAGAATCTGATGAGCAAGCTGGAGGAGCTCGCTGTGAAATTCAAGTGTTAGTTGTTTGGCTTATTGGCCAAATTCACAGAAGCCGTCATTCCACACACAGACTGCTATTTTCATTCTCAGTAACGGTGAGAATTGGAGAAATGTGAAAAGCAAAACAGCTTACCAAAACACCCTGAAATGTTTCAAATATTTCAAACCAATTGTCAGTTCTTCAAACAAATACACTCCTAAGCATTCTAGTACATCCACCCTTTTTTGAGTTTCTTGATTTGTAAGTCAATTTATCTGTGGACAATCTTACCTCTAACATGAATGTTGAAGCTGCTGTGCTAAATGAGTGGAGCAACCTCAAGGAATTGAGTTTGCATGCTTGATGAATCAGATTATTTTATTCATAAATCTAAAACTGCTATTCCAAAAAAAAGAAAACTGCATCTCAAGACTCAGCTGTCTGAGAACATGATATACACTACCTATAACACATATTCGAATTAAACATATATGAAGAAATATTCTAGACCTTCCCCTTATATACACTTACGAATGTGTTTGTAGTTGTGCTAACAAAAAATGACTTTCTTTTTGTCCATTTGTTACGACTGACATGATTCTTAATTAAAGATAATATTAAACAATTAATATCTCTGTCTCAATCTTTTTGGGAAGTCATTATTATATCATATCTTTTCATTTCATTTATTTTTTGCCCAAACAACTGTTAAGATCCAAATTGTGTTCATGATAGCTGGTATCTAAACAACAGGACTTGAAATGGGTTTTATTTATAGAATCAAAGAACCATTACAAACAGTAAAAGAATAACAGTGTTGCTCCAGTGACAAAAAACAAACAAACAGTACTTTCATTTCAAAATGAATAAAGATTTTCTCTCCAGTTATTACTTACACTACAGTTCAAAACATCTGGGGTCAGTAAGACTTTTATGCATTTTTTTTTTTTTTGTTACAAAATGTTTTTTTTCTTCATCAAAGAATCTCGCAAAATGTATCACTATTTCCTCATAAATATTAAGCAGCAATTGCTGTTTTTATTACGATGTTATCTAAGCAACTAGAACAGCAATTAGAATTATTTCTGAAGAGTCATGTGACACTGAAGACTTCTGAAAATTCAGCTTTGCTATCAAGAGAATATATTTTAAAATATATTCAAATAGGAAACTGTAAACAGTTCACAGTATTACTGTTTTTACTGTATTTTTGATCAAATGAATGCAGCCTTGTCGAGCTTAAGAGACTCTTCAAAAACACAAAAAACTTTAAATGGATGTATACTTTAAAATTATATATATATATATTTTAATTGGTCATTTTTAAAAGCTAATAGGCAATCAAATCTTCACATTTGTGATCCTGGACCACAAAACCAGTAATAAGTCACAGAGGTATGTTTGTAGCAATAGCCTACAAAACATTGCAAGGGTCAAAATTATTGATTTTTCTTTTATAGTAAACATCATTTGGATATTAAGATAAGGATATATTATGTTCCATGAAGATATTTAGTAAATTTCCAACTGCAAATACATCATAACTTAATTTTTTAATAGTAATATACATTGCTAAGAACTTCATCTGGACAACTTTAAAGGCATTTTTCTGCACCCTCAGATTCCAGATTTTAAGATAGTTATATCTCGGCCAAATATTGTCATATCCAAACAAACCATACACCAATGGGAAGCTTAATAATTCAGCATTTGATTATGTTTAAATCTAAATTTTAAAAAATTGCCTCTTTTTTTTTTTTTGGTTTTGTGGTCCAGGGTCACATTTGCAATTACACAGTTACAAAGTAAAGCATCTTTATTTAGTGCCATTCCTGTTGTTTTATTTATCCATACCCTGTGAGCTCACTGTGAGCTGTACAATGAACTATTAACAATTCCCAACTTACAGTACAAATATGTTTTAAATAGTTTTAAACCACCACCATAATATTGTCTGAACCAATGAATGAATGAAATACCGTATTTAAGTATTAAAACACCATTAAAACTAAGTGTTTACATTTAAAAAGTCAAATAAATGACCAGGGGCCCGTTTCACAAAGGAGGTTAAGTGAAAACTCTGAGTATGTTAACCCTGAAATGAGGGAAACTCTAGGTTTTCCATTTCAGAATGGGAGGTTTGTCAAACCCGAGAAAGCAGGGTAAGTCAAGCCCGTTTCTGAAAGAGAGGTAACTTATACTCAGAGTCAGTAACCGTAATAACTTACTCCATGAACCTAACCTGGTCAGGAGCAGGTTTTCTTCGATAAACCCAGAGTTTCTTTCGGTCTCCTCCCCCTTTTTAAACACTTCATTGATGCACGCTTGAAAAATGCTCTTCTTACTGAGTGCTTGTAACTAGCTTGTGACGCGATTGATTGGGTTGGAGTCCAGCTTTTGCCGTACTTGTTCTTTTCACTTTTCCCATCACGTCACATTAGAATTTATTTTCAATATAATCATTTACAATCGGTTATTATTGAATCCTGTTGATGTATAATACTGAGGTGCAAATGTATCTGCCAGTATAAAGTATAACTAGCATCTAATTATTATTTACACTTAGCCTGTTGCAAAGAACTGCAACTTTTACATGGTAAATAGAATATATCACGATTTTCCCTCTAAATTTTTTCTGTAAATAGCATCTAGGCCTACTTGCACTTAGCCTACTGTAAATAGGATCTATCGCTAAGAAAGTATGTTAATTACACTGTGTAAATAGCCACTGCCGTATTTTTCTTACTCTATTGGCAGATCATTTGTAAAATAAGAAAATTGCACTTAAAATATTATTATTAATATTATTATTTTATATATATTTTTTGCCCATGAGATACCATAAAATGATTAGCTATTAGTTAATTAATCTAACGTTCTGCCAGTTTTATCCTGTGATATTATAACAGTGATAAGAATTACACTTGTATTGAGTCTGAAGTATGCAGAAGGCTTTTTGTCGGGAACTGTTGCCATGGTGAATCGTAATATCGGTGCTCCATTGCTAATGGCTTTTTATAGTTGTGGTGCATGCGCTTAACTCAGAGTCAGTCAATTTAGAGTTGATTAAACCAACTCATTTTAGCTGTCCTGTAACCGAAAACTCAGAGTTACCCATCTCAGGTTAAGTCAACTCAGAGTTCAAGTTTAAACTCAGAGTTGGTTGAACCGCCTTAGTGAAACGGGCCCCAGGAGGCAATAGCAGAGACTATCTTCCCATGCCAAAAACCACTGATCGAGGTGCGGTAGAGGCACTTGCATATAAAACAGTTCCAACATGCTTTGATGCAGTGTAACAAGGATTCATCTGCATTTGGGATAAGACATACGATGAGGATAGAATGAGTGCAAAGAGTTTCACAGACACTATAACAACACTGGTATATGTCAATATAAACAACCTGAACTAAGCAGATTTAAACTGGACAATATTTACACGTTTGTTCCCACAACCCGTGTGCACATGCACAAATACATACAATTGCACATGCTCAGTTCAGTGTCAGGATATCCTTGAGATGAAGCTGCCCATGGAATGTGACCTGAACTCTGAATGTTTTTCCACAAACACATGATTCCCAGTTCAGTTCAGTTCAGCGCTGATTCTTTGTTCCTGCCTTCAGACGATACACAGGATTCCTATGATACCACTGGAGTCATGTCCCATAGCTGAAAGTAAACACACCACAGATATTAAAGCCAGCTCTGTCTCTTTACCAAATAGTACACTCACAATTAAATAGAAACAGGTACTTACCTTGATGATTTTGTCTGTCCCGGAGGTGAGCAGCCAGCCCCTGGTGGGTTCATACTGCATGTGTGTGATGCTGTGTTTACTGTCATGGAAGGTTGCAGTGGGTGCCCGTCTGGACAAAAAGAAAGCTTTAAGTGATTCTAGCATGTGAGAGACTCAAAACATTGAAGACAATCAACATATGACTTACTCCTCATCTGTTATGGAGTCGTGACAACTGTCACAAACCCGCACCTCAAACTCAAATCCCATCAGAGGAATAGTGGAGCGTTTGGAGGAGCACTTTCCACACACGGCCTGGCCACACTTCCTGCAGTGATGCTGGGAAGGAACAAATCAAGCTGCTTTATATGAGATTAAACTGTGGGCTGAGGGCTGAATTATGGACTGCAAACCTACTCTGAATAATATTTTCTGAAAATAGTAAATTGCATATGCAGTCCTCATATAAATATATTTTATGGTAAGATATGTTAAATATAATTCCAGATATATATATATTGAAACTTAATTTAAGATATATTTAAAACTTCATTCAGTGCACTCTACAGAATATAAGTTCGGGGTGAGTACGCTTAAAAAAAAAAAGAAAAAAAAAAGATTATTTGATTCAACAATGATGATTAAATTAATGTATCCAATTGAATGTAATAATTTTATCAAAAGTGACAGTAAAAACATTTAAATGTTAAAAAAGATTTCAAATTCAAATAAATGCTGAACTTAATGTTACTTAATAAATGCTTTTCAAAATAATATTTCACAATATTACCATTTTACTGTATTTTTAATAAAATAAATGCAGCCTTTGTGAGCATGGCATCTTTCAAAAACATAAAAAAAAATCTCACAACCCCAAATATTTGAATGATTGTGTAATATTATATAAAAAAGACCTATCTTACACAATTAAGCTTCTCAACTATTTTTATTGTAAAATGCGACAAAATATTAATGATTTTATTTATTTTTGCAGTGGTTTTGTTCACTGTACCTGTCGCAGGCCAATTTTCTTACTGTCCCACATCTGTTTAAAATTCCAGAAGAATGGCTGTTCACATTTCTGACACGAGTCACTGTCAAGCCACTCCGGAGTCTGAGACACAAAACAGATGAAGAGATGCTTAAACTATGTAAACAGACATATGTAACTAACATAAATACCACACGAGGCAAGCCCTACCGTACTAGACGCTTCACCCTTGCTCTACACAATCTCTCTCACCTCTTGTCGAGTGACGTCCATGTTCCAGATAACTATTCCTCCATCTGAGCCACAGGAAATGAGCTGACGGGTGTGAGGAGCGTAACACAAACCCTGCACTTTATCACTGTCCCACAAACACACAAACACTCAAATATTAAAACCTGACAAGTGTGCTTTTCTTATTCTCATATCTTTAATGCATGACAACAATTCAGCTGTCCTACTTATGTCCCTGGAGCTCAATGGCTGTGCCTTTGCGGCCTCCAATGTCCCACATGATGATAGAATGATCAGAACTTCCAGAGAATAAAACCCTTTGCACAGGATCCCAACACAGGGCTGTGACATTGCCTGCACACACACAAACACAGTCATCACTGAACGATTCAGATTCATGTACGGCGCAAGTAATGGAATACTCCATTCCCTTGTACAATATTTTATGGATGTAGACATGAAGATGAATATATTTGTGTATTTTGAGGTTATGAGGACTTTATGGCTACTTCAGGGGGGTGACAGTATTGTAATCCAAGCCACCAGGGGACGCCATCCACACTAAAATGATTGAAGGAGGTCGTTTAAATGTTAACCTTTGGTACACTTCAGAACAAACAAGACTTGTTTGTTGGTTAATTAGCTTGTTTGTGCTGACCAACTGCTTTTTTCTTTTTGCGATGTTAATGATTAATGTATCAACTTATTTGCTGCTTGCTAAGATGCTTAATTTCATGCTACTACTCTTTGGTCTTCTAAGAAAGTTTTTTTTATTTTATTTTTTTGCCTAATTGAGGAGCCCAATTAAAAGGATAGTTCACGCAAAAAAGAAAATTATGTCATTAATTACTCACCCGTGTGGCCTTTAAAGGTGGTGACCAGGCTGCAGTTGTCCTGCTCCAGCTTTAGGATTGTCACTTGACCGGAATGATCTCCAACGAAGGCATGTCTGGTTTCCACATCAAATCTTACACAGATTGTCAAGAAGCCAATGCCATAAAACTTCCAGACCCCTCCTGAATGTAATTATTTACACCATTACCATTTTTTTTAATTAATATACAGTATATGTTTTCATAGAACCAAAAACAAAAAAGCATATTTAATTAATTTTGGATAACTTTACATGTTATGTTCTTCTGAGCATTGAGTCGTAGTAATGTTTTTTTGTTTTTTTTTCTTTTCTTGGAAACAAGATACCTCTTAATATTTCACCCAAACCAGTTTTGCATATTACCACTATGGCATATTTATGGTAATGAGGAAGTGTGTCATTACTGCTAATGTTAACCCCTTCTATTTTATTTATGCTGTGTGTATGAAATAGACAGTGACACGGTCAAAATGAGTCATCAGAGAAGCGCTATTACATTTAGGAACCACATTCCTACCGCATTAAAGGGATAGGACACCCAGAAATGACAATTCGGTCATCATTTACTCACTCCTCATGTTTCAAACCTGTTTGACCATCTCCTGCATAACAAAAAGAAGAGATTTTGAAGAATGTTGATAACCAAACAGTTTTGATTACCATTGATTTCCATTGTATGAAAAAACAGACACATTTCTCAAAATAACTTTTCCAAAAAAGTTTGGAAACAGGTTTGGAAAGACATGAGGGGGTGAGTAAATGACCGAATTTCCATTACCCCTTTATGTAATTAAATAATTTATATAAATTATACACACTTAACATTTAAGCAAATCATTGGGTTTTTCTTTTACGATTTTAAAGATGAGCAGTAATTTGAAAGAAGCTTATTTCCTATATTTAAAAAAAGCAAAAATAAAATCAGTCAATGTCTGATTTGTGACTATAAACTTGGAGGTTTTTGTGAGATGTTTGATATCAGTAGTGGCGTATGAATGGATACTGTAGTCCAGACACCCATGCTGTGGTCCTGTATGTGCCCAGCTGCTGTCCGCTCTCGGAGCAGTGCCACGTAAAGCTCTTGTCCTGTCCTGTACTTAGAATCCACTCCATCTCTAAGACAAACAGCACCACGGTCACGCCACCCTGATGAGCTAACACAAACAGAAAACAAGACACAATGAGAGAAGCAAGGAGGGATCACTTTAGCACATTCAAAAACACAAGCAATTAAGCTCTCATACATATAAAAAAATAAATAAGGAAGCAGGCGGTCAATAAAACACAGAGGTGGAAGGTTAGCTAGCTGTTTCACATTAATGCCATTCTAGGCCATGACAACATTAACACTGAGATTAAGAGCTGAATGTTCAGATTTAATACTTCACATTCAAGCTGTCCTGCATATATATATTCTGTACAGAATTGACCTGACCCTTCTGTACATGGCTGAATCAGCAGGGAGTTTGATTGACAGGCTATCTGACCAATCATAACACAGACTCTGCCATTTTTGTCTGACAAACAAACCAGACAGGAGAGTAAATTCATTTAGGTTGACTTGAAATTGTGTTTTGCAGTCTTTCCACATTGAAACAAGATACCTCCTGATATTCAAACATGTTTATTTCATGCTATAACTAGTAAAGAAGAAGATATTATTGCTTCATGTGCCACAGAGTGTGCCAGGCTAAGAGGTTAAAGAGCCCCAAAATGGCATTTATTTTTGCAATTTCTTTAAAAATTACAAAAAGCTGGGACTATGTTTAATGCCTAAAGTAACCTTCTCTGTCTTGTCTGTCATGCCGACAGAAAAGTAGTCAGTTTCTAGTTGCTAGTTGTCAGTTTCTCTTTGCTCTGTGATGTATTTCTCACTGCATGATAACATGATCTGTGGGTGAGAGCTTGTCATAACAGCAACGTTTTAATATATACACTTTGACCATTCTAGAGTTGCTTCAAACAGAAACCTATACAATTTCCTACTAAAAAGATCTCAAATGAAATGGGATAATTTTGATTAAAACCATTTTCAAGGATGTCAACAAAATAAAAGAGTTGATCTACTTATGTTGATACTTTATCTGACATATCAAAGTGCCAGGGAGAGATAGTTGTGATGCTTGAACATGTTCATGTGATTTATGTTGAGTTAGGAAAACAAACGTAATTCTTTTATACTGTATTTGTGACTCACCCTGATATGTTCGTGCAGGAATCATTTGGTTGTAGTCCTCCGATAAGACAAACTCCTGGTAGGAGAAACACCAGGCATAAAGTAGCTTAGTAATGTATCTAAGAACCTGCTAGTGACATATCACTACATAGAAAACCGGTGTGTGTGAGAAAAGTGTTTAATTAACATACCGATACAGTGCCATTTTCCAACCCTACAGAGATCCTCCTTGTCTCTGGGTTAAATGACATACATGAGCACGCCACTGCAACATAAAACAAAGAAAATGAGTATGAGATTCTATCTAACAAAATCTGTTGATCAGCATTTGACTATAAATAAACACTGTGTACTGAGAGCCAGTGCCCCCACAGTCTACAATAGTTAACTAGAAAGCAGGCAAAAAATGTGGCCATATTACTGAGAAATGAAACTCCTGTCTGAATAGGAAAACAAACTGAAGTTCATGCCCATACTGGTTTCACTTCACGCTTTTCCTTTTGTAGTAAAATTCCTGAAGTTATGTGATTGCATGTCCCATAATGTTAGATCTGTTTTGCTCCCAGAGAGCAGCACAGGACCGAGGACTCACCTGGCATTGTGTGAAACACACTAGGCCAGTACTGACCACTGTCCCTCTTCAACCACACGCGGATTGTCCTAAAATTAATTGAAATAAATAATTAAATCTTGATTATAACATTTACAGACATGTATTTAACAGACTCTTTCTTACAAAAGTGACATGCAGTACAGTAGACAAATTACCAGAACACATGTCTAAGAATATATATCATTGGCTAAGATAAGTCCTAATCACCTTAACGCTGAACATATTGCCAGGATTAGGCAGGATACTTAAAATGACAAGGCTAGTACAAAATGATGAACCAGATAATATATATATATATATATATATATATATATATATATATATATATATATATATATATATATATATATATATATATATATATATATATATATATATATATATATATATATATATGTATTAAGTGAAGAAAGGATTTCTGCTATCCTTTGACAAATCTCTAAAAACAGAAGAAAGGATTTCTGCTATCCTTTGACAAATCTCTAAAAACAAAAATGAGGAACTTAAAAACATTTTAGGGGCTGCTAATAGGTTAAAATACTTTAAAACATTACATTTTTAGTATTTTTTTCTACATAAAAACACCTTATCCCATTTAATTTGTTTTGTTTAAAAATTTAATGTGAGCAATTGTGCATCCATTGACATATTTCTGTACAATGCTCAACCTAATGTATAGTTACCCACACAGAACAGCATACTGAATAACCTGTGAGTTCTCCTTCTGGCTGGCAGCGGAAGTTGTCATAGGTCTGATGCTGACATGACCTCTGGTGCTATTTTAGAGCGCTTATTTGCATGAACATAAGGTGTGCTGGCAAAGCCAATCATATGACACTCATTACTTTGAGCTGCTAAACAATTCAATTGGAACTAAAGTCCTGAAATGAATAGTAAAGACACACACACACACACACACACACACACACACACATATATATATATATATATATATATATATATATATATATATATATATATATATATATATATATATATATAAATGAAAATAAATAGACACTGCACTGCTTTTTGTTTGTTTGTTTTTTTGCATGAACTGCTGTGTTATTAACTTATTATTAAATCTGTTCACTAAAAAAACGTTTAGATTGGTTTACAGAGTCAAGTATTGGCACTTTCTGAACGTGTATTTTTTTTATAAGATTGAGAGGCCGCTACACATCTAACGTTACCAAGAGATTCAATCATTATCTTCACAATAATACAGACTGAATACACTGAACTGCATAGAAATCCAAAACAATATACAAAAAAAAAAAACGTATTCTTCTGCCATTTCCTCTCCTTTTGTAAACAAGATTTTCCAGTTCATTCGTTCATTCGCGAATGAAAAGTCTTGTTCAAATCCGCTTTGAATCTTTTAACTTCAAATCGGCGATTTTTACGTTAAAGAGAGTAACTTAGTTCTTTGTATTTTTCAGTAGATTTCTAATGAAATACTTAACAGACCGGACCTGAATGCTTTCTGTTGGGTTTTATCAGTTACTGGAGGCAGGAAAAGGCAGTCAGGCGTTTCAAAGGGGACGCTTTAGTGACGGAAATTGATTCGTTCACTTAAACGATTCTTTAAAAACATCGATTCGTTCACAAACCTCTCGCATAAGAAGATTCGCAGGCAAATGCTTGCTTTACAGTGCGCGCAAACGAAGTCCATTGATAGCAGCAGCTCAAATGATCCGCCTCAATTCGACTCTTTATGAGAGGATAACTGGGATTAAGTTTCACTTAATTCCTCCGAATATCGTTTATTAAACCAAAACAAAAATGACAAATGTGTCTATGTATCATCGACTGTATAAGTTATTTATTAATGCTGCTTATAACATCACTGTACAAACAAGGTGCGTATTCTGCACTGTAATTCTAAGAGGCTAATAGTTGTGGATTTGAACGTGCTGACCTGTCTTGAGATACACTGATAACCCCGTCCTCTTTGGGGATGATCACAGCCGTGTTCACAACATCTTGGAAACCCTCGATCTTACTCAGCAGCACGGGTTTTCTTGTCTGCGGTCGGGGATGGATCTCTGCCGCCATGGCGCTGTAGTTCCTCCGTCTCCTGAGTTCTCGTCTCTCGGGGAGCGCAGGTCGATGGTCAGAGCTGCAGACCGTCGGTCAGGGATGCTGCAGGTCAGCTGATCAGCTCTCACACGGCCCGAGCTGCTCTCACTCGGACACGATCTCTATGCCATGTTCCGTAAAGAAACGCGCGAGAACACCTCCTCTCGCTCTCCACGACAGACGATCCGCCTCTTGAATGAATCACAGATGAATGCGTTTGAGGTGTGCATGGTTGACTTTGACGAACACTGTATTTGTAGAACCGGAAGTTGAACGTCATTTCATTTATCCAGTTGATTGACATTTGTGCATGAACAAAGGTTCACTGCAATAAATTTGGTAAAACTATGCTATTTGTTCAACGGAAACAGTTAAATTAACACTATATGTCAGTTAAGTCTATATTGTTTTCTTTATTTTTTCTGAATACTTTTTTTTTAATAAATACTATGTTCTCAACAACAAAACCACAGAGTGGAAATTGTTCTATTTATAGTTTGGCCTTATCATGTGTAGACAGACATCACAGAACTATTTCCAGTTTTATGCATTCCAGTTTTAATTTTCTTTGGCTTCCTTACCAGTCATATTATGACACATGGTTTTGCAGATTATGTGACCAATAAACATGCAATTTTATGTACTATATAATAATAATTATTATTACTAGAAATTCCTCATATTGCTTGGGTAGGTTACATGTTAAAGTGCTAATACTCAGACCTAACCTAAGGACTTTGGTTTATAACCAGTAAATGAAAGCAGCAAATGTATCAAGAATAGACTCTTTATTTATTTGCCAGTTGATTGATTGCCAGTTAGTATTATTGGCATTCTATAGTCTTTGTTATAAACTCTGTGAAATATATGGGATTTGAAATAACATACGCACAGTACCAGCACCTAATTTGATTAGCTTGCTTGTGTGTGTGTGTGTGTGTACATCAAATACGTAATTGCACTGCTCCTTTCTCTTAATATAAAGGTACATAGATATGTATTGTTAATACCCCCCCCCACCCCCCACCCCCCCGAAAATAAACAAACAAAAAACTATGGATGTAGATAGTCTTTTATGTCAGCTTAGCATAATATATAACAAATATTAATGCATGACCTATCTGAGAAAGTTTTTTTTTTCTTTCTGTTAGAAAATAACAATAAAACGGATAATTTTTCAAAGGGGAGTTTTACTGGAACTCTTTTTTGAATTGACAAGTGATTTGCTGGGAAATGTGTGGTTATTACCAGGGTTTATATTAGACATAAGGTTTTAAAAAGAAACAAAAACTCATTTAATCTAATAAACAGATTTATCTTTATTTAGCCTACAAATAATTAATTACAAAAATGTAAAAAGCATAAATATAAAATGAGCTTTCTGTAATAACTATCAAAAAAACACTTTGCGTTTATTTAGCTTTCTACTTAAAATACAGAATATTGTACAGGAGAATTAAAAATTAATTCATTTAATTAATTTACTTTTATTTCTGAGCAAGTTGACATTCATAAATGCAAATGTACAACAACAACAAAAACTTTATGGTTTTGTCGGCTTAAGTAAGGCTGCATAGTTGATTATTAAAGACTGTATAATTATCCTGATTCTTATATTTGGCCCTTTTTAACTTATTTATTAATGCAGGCGTTTCTCCTTTTTCCTTGTTTTGTATGCATTGTGTTTAATGTTCATTGTATAAAGATTTGAGCGTAAGTGCATGTAGGCCTATAATTTTTTTCAATAATAATAAAAAAACATTAGGTCTACAAATGCGCATGCTCCTTTGGTAGCCTTTTTTTCGAGAGAATATGCTAATCACTTATTTTCAGGTGCCAATCAGGTGAGGCGTTTTGACGCACAGTGCTCCGCAGCGCTCAGGGGGCGGAGTCAAGCGCTGAACGCAGAATAAAACCACCGCAGCCCGCGAGCAGACCTCAGAGTGAGGAGAATCATGGACGTAAACTAAACAGAAAGTTACCATGATAAAAGTTAGGCATTTCTTTCAAATTACAGCAACAACACCCGTTTCCCTTGTAAATCAACAACCTTTCCCCCCCAGGGTCTGAGGTTTGCTTAAGTTTACAAGGCATCGCTCTTTTAACACTAACTACAATCACACTCTGACAGAAAGAATGCGCGAGTCAGTTAGCATTAGCCGGCTAGCAGCGTGCTGACAGCAGCGACAGGAGGCGAACAAAAGATTGCTCTGCATTTGTCCGCTTGCACTGACATTCGGTCCATGTAGAAGGGGCGATTATCAACACAATGCCCGTGTTACTTTTCCTGATAGACACGTCCGCCTCCATGAACCAGCGCTCCCATCTGGGCACTAGCTATCTGGACATAGCGAAGGGAGCAGTTGAGACTTTCCTGAAGGTAAATGAATACACCCCTCTGCTTCACACTCTCACTTTACTGAAAACTTAAAAAAAAAAATACCCTGCGTTTCCGTTCGCTTTTCTCCACAGCTGAGGAGCAGAGATCCGGCCAGCAGGGGAGACAGATACATGTTAGTGAGTTTCGAGGAAGCACCGGCTGGAATTAAGGTACAAACTCTTTTATTTTCTTCCAAACCTGATTTATTTCACTCCAGACACTCCAGCGCTCGCTTCGTCTGTTTGCGTTTCAAAATACTACGGCTAAATTTGTAATGTGAACACATTCTGTCCAGCATGAATTCTTGTGTTTAAACATGGCCGACATTTTGTTCAGTGTGGCAGCAGAGAGCTCTCTCTCTCTTTCTCTCTCTGTGTGTGCGCGCTTGAGAAAAGAGAGATGTGGCCGGGGGGATAACATAACTTAGTTTTCTCACCCAGAGAGAGGGAGGACTCTTCACTGCCCTCTACATTAAGCAAAATTCAGATCACACTGTCTGTCTTTAGACTTCTGATGTGAGTAACTCCTAAAAGGCATAACTAATACATTTCTTTGTCTTGATATTTTAGGCTGGGTGGAAGGAAAGTCACGCCACTTTTATGACTGAGCTGAGGAACCTGCAAGCAGTTGGATTGACATCCATCGGCCAGTCTTTACGGACTGCTTTTGATTTGCTCAATCTCAATAGATTAGTTTCGGGGATAGACAACTATGGACAGGTATGTTATAAACCAGGGACTGGTATAAAGTCTATGGCCTAGCCCCATGAGCCCATCCCCAACACATCACAGTTAAATAAGCACCCAATAGGCTCACACTGTGCCAACACAATCCCATGAGCCCCTGGTTATACACAGTAGTAACAACTAAAATGCTTCTTGGATGCAAATAAGATTTGTAAGATAACTAACTGAAAAACATGTCTTTATAGTAGATGCTGGTAATGCTCTTTTTTTTTTTTTTTTTTTGCATGCATGCTTTGAACATTTTTCCAGTTCTTTGTTTTGTATTCTCAGAATTTTATTTTTTTTAAGAAAGTTCTTGGATTTCTGCATGTTGAGCTGTGAAAGTTCAATAGATTCAATATTACCTCACATAGATATTATGATAAATGCTACGAAGGCTATTTGTTACTTTGATCACTCATCGAAGGTTAATATTATTTTTACTACATTTTCATTACTACTACTTTTTTTCATCAAAAATATGATGCATGATTCTATTTATTATGCAGAGACTAAATGTTCTCATTACTTTTAAGCACGTTACTGTCTTCACTTTTCACAGCCCTTGTTCCTTTTAACATTCACATTTACTGTGGCTTTCCCAGGTTGAGATCCAGCCATTGCGATAGGAATCTGCATGATCAGGAATTTTTCAGAGAATTTGAACTTTTAGGGATTTTCTCAAACAATTCCTATGACAGTCTAGTCTCCCTACCCTATTTTTTGTTGCTCCAGTCATTTGTCCCTGTTTGACTTTTATATTTAATTTTTTTGACAGAAAATGATTTTTTGATATGCCATGATTATTTATTTATATTTATATTTATATATATATATATATGTATATGTATGTATGTATGTATGTATGTATGTATAGTTTCCAAGTTTATTATTGGCATGTAATGGAGCTCCATGTAGTGACATGACACAAGAAAAATGGGGTCATTAAATCTCAGCCTGCCTTGGTAAATTTAGATCCAAACTCTCTCATTATATTATTGTGAATACTTAGTAATGGATCTTTCTTGGTTTCTTGTTCACGTATTTGTTTGAGAAATAATTCATCCATGAAACTTCTCTGTGCTGAAGATATAATGAAGTGTAATAATAACTGAAATAGCAGAGCGTTTTAATGATTGATTGTGCATTATTTTTAACAGAGCCCATGTTTTGGTTTGTGTAATAAAAGCAGTGTAACTCCCATATAGTTAACACCAAAAACAGTGGGTGTATTTCAAGCTACGCCTTTCTCTAATGAGCTCCACTGCTGGTGCTCAGTTTTTCATGGTTATTGTTTTATAATGATTATATTGTCTTGTCTTTTGCAGGGTAGGAACCCTTTTTTCCTGGAGCCAGCTATCATTGTGGCCATAACTGATGGCAGCAAGCTGACCAGCAGTTCTGGTGTACACGACGAGGTGGGTTATTTGTCAGTATGGGAGTTTCCTATTTTGTTTTGTACTTGCTATCTCCTCCTTGTTGTTTCCCCTTAAACTTTTCATATTGATATAGTTCACTCCTTCCTAACAGGGATGGAAATTAACTTTTTTGTCCACCGGCCACTGTGCTTTGTGGATTTCAAAATCTAACAGCCACTTTCTTGTTTTAAACCGACAATGTGTAACTGCATGTGAAAATTTATAATACAAGATCTACAATAATAATCTCAAGTCTCAATGAAATACTGACATTTTCCCTTTCAGTGATGCTCAAAAATGCTGCCTATCTAGGCATCTTACTAGGTTTTGAAACGGCCGACTCTTGCTGAAGTAGCTCATTCTCTCAACTCCGTAGCCCAACCGGATGATGCACTGCACTGAACCGTTTTTACGCGTCTCGTCACGCCAGAGCTGTCAAATATGTGTAGCGATACATTGCTGTTTTTACAAACAAAAATGAACAGCGTAACAACTTACTAGCCACAGAGCTAACTTCTGAAAAAGTACTTGAAGACTGAAAAATAAAATGCATCGCCCAGATAGCAGTTATTAGACACGCGACCGATAATACAGTTTGTTAGTTTGCTTATTATGCTGTTAAAAACAATAAGATAAACACAAACTGTCCATTAGTGTTTTCACAATACCAAAATTATTGTTACTATACCGATACCAAGTCAAGAATTACTTTTGATACTTTTCCTGAAAGGGGAAAAAACACTCTCAAATATCATTGCTGTGCTTTATTTTAAAACCGAGACAACATTGTAATCATATAACGCACTAATAAATTAACATATGTACATCATATGTTAAACATTTAAAGAAAATATGAAATATCAAAATCTAAAAAAAGATTTTCGCGCATCAGGGACATCACGGAACATAAGTTGCTACTTAGACCTTCGTATTGTAAGTTACCTTATCAAAGAACCTAATAAAATATGAAAATATATATTCCAAATATTTAATATAGGCTATATGAAGTTGCACTAGTGATAGTTCATTTGAGCACAAATCTTTTAGGTGAACTAATCACTCTTGTTCACGTAATCCACCGACTCGTATTTCTCGTTCACTGAAGTTCCATATGCTTGTTTTAATATTTAGCAAACAGAACATAACTCCATGTTTAATCCCCGATTTATCAATGTGAATATATTATAATATGAACTGTCTGACCAAACAATTAAAAATATGCAAGAAAACCTTGTGCTTTGTTCATCTGAACAACTTATTTAGACTATTTAGTTAATGTGATTATGCACACACTTTAATAAAGCCAAATCAGTTTTTGTCGCATTGTTATGAGACGACCCGTGCATCACTAATGCAGCCATCTTGCTGTAGTGTTTGTCACATGACAGCTGTTGCTTCTTTGCTGCATGCGCGAGGAGAAAAAACGCAGACATCCATAGGGAGGCACTGGAAGCGTGCATTGCACACCTCAACATTAATTATGTCTCTTACAAATCTGGAACGCAGTCATTCTTTGAAGTATTGATACAAATAAATTTAGGGGTCATGACGTTTTTCATTTCCAAAATTCATTTCGCGATACTTTTGAAGTATCAGTGCACTGTGCAACCATACTGTCCATATAATCTAAAATGTTGCAGAATGCTGGAGGAGAATGAACTTACCGGGGTTTGACAGAGACGTGACCGTATGTGGAAATTTGTGTGCGATTAAATTCAACTCTTCAGGCGATCTTGTATATCATGAGCTCGTGCTATAAAACCTACTCTAAATAACCAAAAAAATATCACTCCACCAGCGGCATTAACTTCAGCTGCAAACACTGAACTGGGAACAACGCCACCGCTTCAAACCCGGTTTACACCACCTTTTCTCCACTGAGCTGCTTCGTATGATATTACACTTAATTGCGTGTTGTACACACACCAGGGATGGAAATTAACTTTTTTGTCCACTGGCAGGGTGAAACGGTATGCTATTTTTATTTACCTTCTGCCACGGTGGACGGTAGGTGAAGTGAGTTTACCCACCACAACACAAAATCACCCGCATTTGGCTGGTGGCGGGTGCTAATTTCCATCCCTGCTTCCTTTCTTTATCTAACATCCGTTGTTCTTTTTGGCTGAATAACTTGCAGATCTTTAAAAGTAGTTGATAAAATGAGCAACAGTCAATGTATCCTACAGAATTTTTTTTCCATTTATGTGATGACATGTGAATTAATTCATTCTCTTTCTCTGTGCCAGTTACATTTGCCCCTGACAACACCATTGCCTGGCAGTGAGCTGACCAAAGAGCCCTTTCGGTGGGATCAGCGACTCTTCTCCTTAGTGCTTCGCATTCCAGGCCACACCTCTCCTGACCCTGAACCAATTGCTGGAGTTCCACTTGACCCATCCCCTATTACGCCCATGTGTGAGGTCACTGGGGGTGTGTATGCATTTTGACTACTTGCAAGTGAACATTTTATTGCTAAAAAGACAAATGTGTGGATTAGAAAAGTTAATGTACTTCATAACTCAAATGAAGTCTGCTGGACATGTATTTAGTGGTTCTATTGCAAGAGATCGTATAGTAGTGATGTCTGGCACTTCAGTTACTCCAACCGTATACTTAACTGAGAGCACTCTTATCTTCATCTTCTGTTAAAGGTTTCAAAATGGGGGTACAATTTGTAGCTTTTTATATGTTGCATAAAGTATAAAAAATAAAAGGTATAATGGGAAATATAACCGTTTGCTGATAGCAGCAGTTCAGAGTCCACACTAATAACCATTCTCTCAGAAGCCATGAGTTTGTGAATGGTTACAACAGTTCTTGTCTCACAAATGTATGTGTTTTAGGCATGTAAAACATCTGTATTTCACACAATTATTCAGTGCTTTAAATTAGGGGTGCTCCGATCATGATCGGCCGATCGTTATGCGCATCTAGTCAGTAAAGCCGGTTATTTAATCAGCGGTTAATTCCATCAGGTGCGTGATTTCACATAGAGCAGCTGTTACTACACAGAGCCATTGTTAATAGAGATGCGCAAATCGGCTTAATTTTCAGCATTTATTGGCGCATCTTCTCATTTAACAACGGCTCTGTGTAGTAACAGCTGCTCTATGTGAAATCACGCACCTGATGGAATTAACCGCTGATTAGAAAAAACTGCTTTACTGACGCAATGCGCATTAATGATCGGCCGATCGTGATCGGAGCACCCCTACTTTAAATGGGTCATATGATGGTTTTATATGTTTTAAAGATCATTATGTTGTGTATGTGGTGTAACAGAATATGTTGACATGCTTTAATGTTAAAAAAACAAGTTATTTTTCAAATACTATACATTTATATATCCTCTATGCCCTGCCTCTCTCAAACACTCTTTTACAAAGTCCCTCCTTCCGACATCTGTAGTCTGCTCTGATTGGCCAACTGACCCAGTTCATTTTGATTGGCCGAGCATCATCTTTCAAAATAAATGTAAAAACGGTTAATAATGTCCTTAGTTTTACCATCATTTCAATCCCAAAAGGGGAACAGTCGCATGACAGACACTGTGATGAAGCTCGTATGTGTTTGCAGTAATTTCTTACACACACAACGCGCAAATCTCCACTGAACAGTCAATAGCAAATACTTTAATAAGAAAACATACTTTCAGTAGCTGATTCAGGAGCGTCAGATTGTCATTGCAAAGTCAGAGTTACCTCCTCTCCTAGATTCATGAAACGGTCGTACATAAAAATGCGTCTTAACTTTGATAAAGAATATCTCTTTGGATTTGATACTCTAGTCTTTGCAACATTACAGATCTTCATGCACCAAGAGCTTGTAACACTCCAAAGAGAAAGGAACAATGAAATCGCATCATATGACCCCTTTAATAATAGTTGTGTAAAAGTGACATTGCATGATTATGTGAGCAAACTTTTCAAAAGAACAATTTTTCGGAAACGAATGTTAACAAGAATTATTAACATCCCTACTAGAGCTGGGAAAAAAACTATTCCTCATTGCATCGCCATACTCTGACGATTCTGGATCGATTCTAAACTTTGTTTTTAACCAGATGTGCGATAATGCGGAGTTTACTTTAGAAACACCCATATTATGCTTGCTTCCAGTTCTTCACACGCATACACCACTCAAACCTTCCTTAAAATTATCTTTCGGAATCAAGAATCGTTCTGGAATCAGATCGTGACTCTCGGAATCAGATCGGATGGTGAGGTGACTAAAGATTCCCACCCCTAATCCCTACTATATAGCCCCTCCGCGAGAATTTGCAGGAATTTGAGAGAGAATTGTTCATGAGCAAGCATGTGTAAGATTAAAAGATTTATCTTTTTTTGCATTTAAAATAACATTTGGAATTGGATATTTATAGGTTTGAGGTTACAGAGTAAATTTAGACCATTCTTTAAAAAGCTCTACATGCCCTGCTGAGTAAATGTCAGGTTGTACCTGTCTGGTAATGCTTAAGTGCTGTGAAATGGTGTTTGAATTGTGTATTGAAGAGAATTGCTGATTTGTGGTTAAGGGCAGATTCTGCTGGACTTGCGTGTGCTGACTAATACAGCGGTGTAATGGAGACAAGCTGAACTCCACTATAGAGAGAGGAACAACGTCTGTCCTCTCCTGCTGATAAAATACTAAACACAATAGAGCGGCTGCTCTGCTGTGTGTGTGTGTGTGTGTGTGTGTGTGTGTGTGTGCATATGTGGAAGCTGTAGCCTGCCAGTGAACTGGCCAGAAAAAAAGGGCCACTAAAAATGGTTTCATCTAAAACCAGTGTGTTAAACGAGCATGAATAGTAGTGGATAAAATTTACATGTAAGCACTTATGAAGAGCTCACGTCAGATACAATTGCTAAATGTCTTTTGATGGTGTTTTTTTTTTCTGCTGTGTGTTTAGGTCGTTCATACAGCGTATTTTCCCAGAGAATGCTGAACCAGTGTCTGGAGTCACTGGTGCAAAAAATCCAGAGTGGTGTGGTTATTAATTTTGAGAAGACTGGACCTGATCCCCCACCTACTGAAGGTAAAGGTGGTCCTGGTTTTTGAAGTTATATTTTCAGTAGTTTTTCAGTAAAGTGCATATTAGTCTGATGATGCATGGGGCAACTTTCTGAGCAATTTTGCCGGGCAACTATTTTTGAGCAATGTTTCTTGGGCACTTTCCCATTAAGAAAGGGTAACACATTTCTATATGGATACTTTAGGTCAGTCGTCAACCCTGGGTCTCACCTGATTGCCCTTTGACGGTAACATTAGCCAAAGTTGCCCGGCAACATTGTTCGAAAAGTTGCCCTGTGTATCGTCGGCCTTAATGTGACCAATATGGGTATATAGTGGATATAGATGGATACTTCATAATACTAATGGCTATTTTAGTATTCAAACATGAACACGATTCAGCCACAGAAAACTATGTAATTTACACAGTATAAACATACATTCTTTGTCATAATTTGATCAGTTCTATAATGATAGAATTACTTTATTTTCAAAAGCATTGATCCTGGTTCCCAAAAAAATATTTAAATGGAAGTGTTTGCTTTACAAATTTTTTAAACCAGGCCATTAATAATGACTCTACTTTTTTTGTTTTACCCAGATTGCCCAATAGAATTGAAGTATGGACCTCAATCATGGCACAGCTGTCATAAGATGATCTATGTCAGACCCAACCCTAAAACTGGTGTTCCTGTTGGTCATTGGCCTATCCCAGAGTCGTTTTGGCCTGACCAGAACTCTCCTACTTTGGTATTTAAAAACTTGTTTCGGTGTGCTCTTCCATCTGTTCAGTCTGTTTTATATTTAATGTAATGTGCATATGCTCTGTTGGTTTTTCTAGTGTAATGAAAACTTCTAAGCCTTGCATGTGCACTGTCTGCTCATTTGACTCTGTCCCTCTGCAGCCTCCACGTGCAGCTCACCCGCAGGTGAAGTTTTCATGTGTTGATTCAGAGCCCATGGTGGTGGATAAAGTGCCCTTTGACAAGTACGAGCTAGAGCCTTCTCCACTCACTCAGTACATATTGGAGAGGAAATCACCGCACACCTGCTGGCAGGTACTGCTCGTATCAGTCTTTAAACACGGTTATACACACTGGTCAGGTTACATATAGGCTGCATGTTCTCTCAGACTGCACTAACTTGCACTCCTGCTATGGATGAGTGTTAATTGCTGTTTATACGTTCTCAGGTTTTTGTGTGTAACAGTGCTAAATACGGAGATCTCGGCCAGCCGTTTGGTTATCTGAAGGCCAGCACAGCTCTCAACTGTGTCAACCTGTTTGTCATGCCCTATAACTACCCTGTGGTGCTGCCTTTGCTTGGTAAGCTTCATTAGTAAAATCAAATTTATCATCTGGAGGTATGAAAGGAATAATTCATAAAGAATTGGTGGGTTTTTTCTCTAGTTCTGTCTCGTCTTTAAAACCTTTGCAATTAGTTTAATTTATTCCACCAAACTAGAATAAAACTAGCCACCAGTTTTCTTTGAATGTGCATGGATATGACTGTCATATATAACTCTGTTTATCATTTATAGATGACTTGATTACGGTGCATAAGTTCAAGCCTCCAGCAAAGTGGCGACAGTCTTTTGAGAACTATCTTAAAACAGTCCCGCCCTACTATATCACTGTAAGTAATGGAATCAGTAATTCATTTTGGACACTATAACATTGTGATGGTATCTTTTGGAATGCATTCAAGTTATTTTTTTATTTTTATTTTTTTTATTTGCTTAATCCTGATTCACACAGGCCCTGCGGAAAGCACTAAGAATGATGGGAGCTCCAAACCTGTTGGCTGACAACATGGAGTACGGTCTGAGCTATAGTGTTGTGTCTTATCTCAAAAAGCTCAGTCAGCAGGTATGTTCTTATATATTTAGTTTTTATAGTTTTTATTTCTTAAACATGCTTCATGAAGTTATATATTATTCTGTGTACATCACAGGCAAAGATCGAGGCAGACAGAGTTTGTGCATCAGTAGGAAAAAAGGCGGCACTAGAAGGTGGGATCAAACTTCGCTGCAGAAGCTCCGCCCTCTCTCTGGCACACAGGAAGGATTTCACGCAGCTGTTGCACAGTATCATGGGAGATGGGCCAGCTCTGCCAATGGAGGCAAACACCAAGGAGTTTGCTGGCTTTCAACTAGCTGCTCTGAACAAAGTACGTATATATACAACCATAAATACAGCACACCTTGTCAATGTTTGTACTGTTTTCAAGCTGTCAAATCCACAAAGATGTACATGACATTGCTCAATGTGAATCATGTCCTACTGAGATTAATATTTAATGTTGTTTATTTTGAGGGCTGGAATTTTTGAGTGCTTTACATATGGCACAGATGAGCAAATCATCCATGTTCAGTTCTCACCGAATCCAGATCACTTATCTCCTGTTTCCTTCTCTTTTTGCACAGGCATTAAAACCGCAAGGACTGCGGAACCCCTATGATATCCCAAGATCTCATCTGCTAGACCAGCTGAGCCGCATGAGGCGGAACCTTCTGCACGCCGGCGTCTGTATTCTGAAAGGTCAAGATCAAGGTAATGCTCAGACAACCATGAATGGTTATTGATTTTCTTAGAGCAGTTTCCCAAGTTTCTGGGTTTTTCCCTCAATTAAATTTAGCTTCTGCTTTCCAAAAGAATTGTAAGCCTTTTTATCTGATATGGTTATGGTGTTTACATGGTACGGTTTTTTATGTTATTGTATGTTTTATAATCAATATTATTCTAGACCAGCTGCACAGCGTTCCTATTGCTCAGATGGGCAACTATCAGGATTTCTTGAAGCATTGCCCGTCCCCTCTGAGAGAAGCAGACCCCGATCAGCCTAAACGTTTGCACACCTTCGGTAACCCCTTCAAATTGGACAAGAAGGTGCCTTTAGATTTATTACTTTCAAAAAAGGAGCATAATAAAGATGTGACTTTCAGGCAAATCACTTTGTCTCTCTGTGTCAGGCGATGATGGTAGATGAGGCAGATGAATTCGTTACTGGCACTCAAGGCAAAGGCAAACGTCCTGGAGAATCAAGCAGTCCTGCTGGGGGCGGGGTCCCCAAACGCAGACGATGTATGTCTCCTCTGCTTCGACTGGGACGAGCATATACACCTCCCAAAACACCACCTCGAAGTAAGTAACCAGCGCATACAGGCCGAAAAAAACTTTAGTAGCAGGTCATTCAGAAATTAAGATCCTTTCATTACTCATTTACGCCTATTCTGTGAGCAAAACTTTGAATGTTCAGTTTTATGCATGTTTCATACCTGATTCAACACAGCTCCAGATAATGATGAGACAGAATTGGGCAATCACATCAACAACCATCTCGAGTCAAACCTAGACTCGGACGAGGAGCCGAGTCCTGCACCCGAGTCTGAACTGATCCAGCAGAGGAACCTCCTCCAGCTGGATGAGGTCGAGAACCAGGAGAACAGCGTGCAGGAGAACGGCCAGTCCAGCGATAGTGAGTTCTCTCTGGGCAGCGAGGGTGAAGAGGAGGCCCCACGCCGCTACCCTTCCCCTTGCCAACTGAAAATGATCCGAAACCAAGAGAGCCAGGAACTGAACTCTGAACTCCGAGTACTCATCACCAAGGAGATCAGGAAGCCAGGCAGACGTGAGTCGCAGTGCACACATACATGTGCAGATGTCTGCTACTTGACTCTACTGATGCTCTTTCTTGGGTGGTGTCCAATAAGCACAGGAGGGGTGACCAACCACAAACACTTTGTCTTGGGCCTTGTGAAATCAACTGGCCACACTTGCTTGCTTTTGCTACATGTACAGCTGGTTTTCATTTGTCATTTTTATTTTTACATCATAATGAATATTACAGGCTTTTGGAAATGAATTTGTTCTTGTTGTTTGTTAGTTGCTTTTTGGCATTGCTCATAACACCATATATCAAATCTTTCTTCTTCCCCAATATCTTTTTTTTTTAACTTTTGTCTTAATGCAGGTTATGAGAAAATCTTCTACCTCCTCAAGCAAATCCAGGGCAGTTTGGAAACGCGTCTGATCTTTCTGCAGAGCATAATCAAAGAGGCTGCCAGGTAAACTTCAGATTCAAATGCTGATTTTTAAAACATTCTCTAACTCAGCTCTAGTCTAAATGAGTGTAAAGTGTGTCTTCATATTGATACGACGATGTATCATCACAGAGATTTGACAATACGAATATCGATGCAGCTGGCCCTGTATTGATATTGTGGCACGTGCACAGCAGGAGACGGTGCTTAATTTGGATACAAGAACGCCTTTTTAAATTGAATGGAAGATTGTAAGGTTTCTAAAAAATAATGAATAGAGCATATGTAGGCTACAACAAGGTTTAATCTGGCCGCAGAGGAACACAGACGGGGTTGCCTGATATAAAGAGATGTTATCCTCGAAACATTATGTACTATGGAAATATCTGTTAAGTGTTACTTATCTTTGTAAACCTGGCAACCCTGTGCACACTCTCTCTTTCCACTATAAACACGCTTGTTTCCTGAAAACACCTGTTAGCTTAGTTTAGCGATCTCCACTTCAATATTCTATAACATTGTAATTCATCAACTGTTAATCTACATGAGAGAGAGAGCGAGAGAAAGGAGAGAGGCTGTGCACGTATGAATTACCTCCGTTTTGCCACATTTCTCTAACAGTGAAGATGTGGCTTTAATTCCTTTAGAAAAAATGATGTTACCAGCTCCATATTGAGAAAGATAATGTAGCTATTTTTAGTTTATAAAAATATGCGGGGCAGTCCTAAAAAGTTTGTTCCTGAATGTCTGATTGACTGAGCGTGTGTGTGCTTAAGATACAGAAGACAGTGCATTAGTTTAAAACTCTTATTTAAAAAAAAAAATTAGAGAGAGCATTCATTTGTACAATGATATTTTTAATATTTATTTGTGACATTACAATATAAATTTATTCGACTGAGTAAATTATTTATAGGCTTATAAATAAAAAACAAAACAATGTTGTACCTGGAGGGGACTGCCCAATGTAAACATTAAACATACGCTATTACCTATATTGTACTGTGGTAGAGTTATGGATGCCCTTCATATTGCAGAGGTCAACTGCTTATAGTTAGCACTGGCCCTAAAGTATGCGGTGTTTCATAAAAAGCTGTTTTACTAAATTCTACTTGGGTTCATTGCAGTCCTGCATCGTAAAAATATTGTATAGTGGCGTCTGTATCGTGATATGGATCATATCGTCCATTTATTTATATATATATATATATATATATATATATATATATATATATATATATATATATATATATATATATATATATATATATATATATATATATATATATATATATATATATATATATATATATATATATATATATATATATAAATATAAATAAATAAATAAAAAAAACTTTTGGACTAATCCGATTAAATTTGGAAAATAAAACCTCTTCAAGTGGGTGAAATTTGATGTTCTCAGTGCCACTGCGCTCAACAAGTCAGCCCAAACATGTTACAGGAAAGTGCTGTCTGCCCTGCGGTAACCTCCCCTTGCTGGGGTGCATCTAAAGATGAGGATCTTGTAGCAACAATAGCTAGAGATTTTACTTTCATTAGACCTATTAAATTAAAATTAGAGTTAATTTGCCCCGCAATAATTACCAAATAACTGATGCGTTTTGAGGATAACAAAAGATAGGGCTATATATTTACTCCTCAGCACTGACTTCCACTAAAAAAAAAAAAAAAAAAAAAACATTGAACAATTTTTCTTTGCGGTTTTTTCACTGTAATATTCAAAATAGAGAATAAATTAAAACAGCTGTATACCGTTATCAGCATATGTTGAAGTAAATTAGTCTCTCATCGTCTCTGAGAGAACATGCAGCGTCAGATGCTGAAAGCGTCAACATTCTGCTTTTACTTTCACTTTCAATAAAGAGAATTGACTGAGATTAAGACGGTCACCGGCATAACTCTTGCACAAAGTTTGCACGTTGCTTGTGTGTGATCCATTGGCTCACCTTCATGGTTTAAAACAGAAATATTATCCAATATTGCGACTTAACCAATTACCCTATATAACATGCTGTTTTCATGGACAAAGCTTTCTAATTACTAATCAAGTTATATGTGTGTGTGCAGGTTTAAGAAAAGGGTCTTGATTGAGCAGCTGGAGAACTTCTTAGAGGAGATTCACTTAAGAGCCAACAGCATGAATCATCTGGACGGTCTCTGAGCACTCCATCTGTCCTACTTGAAGGACTCGCACATATCTGCACTATTTATGTCATGTTACTTTGGACTTGTGTGTCTCCAGTCTTTATCAGTATTGAAGCTGATGATATAAATGAGGACATGATGGGGTGTCGCTAAACCTCAGGATTGGGAGAAATGGGGAAAGTTGCCCTTTCTATAACAAATACTCATGCACTTCTTTCTTTTTTCATCTAAATGTGCCAAAAAGAGAACTGGTTGGCATTGACTTCATTTGTGTTTTTGTATTCCCTGCAACATTTTGACACGTGGCACTGATCACCAATATAAAGGTTTTTCTTTCATTTCAGTCGGGAATTGCACCTCTGCAGACTCACTGCTGCATTCAGTCTAATCAGACAAGACGATTTACTGGAAATCACATTTGTTAGGTTGGATTTTTCTTAATAAAGCAACTAAATCAGCAATAACTCTACACCAATAAAAAGGCAAGTTACCCAGCAATTCTTTAAAGTTGGAGGTTTGAGTGACTGAGGTTTTATAGTTAAATGCAGACCTGCACACTCAAAGTCATTGGTTTGTTAAATAACTCATCTCAGGAATGACGGTGCAGAAAATTAAGCATTTGTTAGCAGATGAACATTCTATGAATATTCTTTAAAAGCTCTTTCTCCTTTCACAAAAATTGTGGTTTGTTTAATCCATAAAAACAAATTTGCCTCTTAGACTCATTTTTAATCCACCCAGTATTATTAAGCATGGCTCCAAGCAACGGTTTTGCCTTTTGCAAAAGACCTTCTGTGGCATGCCATGTGGTTTTCAGACCGCAGAACCATGACAAACTTCTTTGAAAAAGGAAGGACTGTATAACTTCTCTAAACTTTTTCTCTATTGACTAAAAATTGCAAATAACAGTTCTCCACTGAGTAACCAGATTTGATTTACAGAAGCAACAACCAGAAGGATGTAATAAAGAAACACTCAAACACTGTAAAGTTGATCCCTAATCATTCAGAATGGAGTTAAGAGCCACTTATTCACTGACATGGAAAGTTGCTATTCCTACATTACTGCCAAATAATCAGTATCCCTTAGTTTTTTTATTTAGGTCTGTCTGTGTCTCTCACTCTCTTGACCCTGCACCCTAATGTAGGGACCAAATCTTTGCCATACATGTTACCGATAAAGGAGAAAGGCTTCTTTAAAAAGTATTTTTATTATGCTGTATATATGTACATGGTGACATTGAAAATATTATTTAAGAATGTTTTGGTGGAAAGCCTTTTTTTGTATGTATTTGAATAGTCTATTTTACACTGTGAATAGTCATGTAAATAAATGACATTTTACTGTCATTAATTTCTCCGTGGCACAATGTCATTAAAAAGGATTGCAAATCTTACCATGTTCATTGTGTTTCTATATACTTCAAGCCATCAGTTTGCAGGGGAAAAGATTGAACTGGCTTGTCATGTGATTTTTTTTTTTCCTCTATTGCCAAACCATAGACTGATGAAACCAACAGTTGCTACTTGGGAAGTTTTGGTTCCAGATCTCACAAATTTCAACAGTTATTAAATGTGTGGCTCAGTACTTGACAGAGTTCTTATTCCTAAGATCCGTGAACCGATGGTAACTAAACCTTTCCATCGGAATTTAGGAAATTTATTGAGGGCATATGCGAAAAAAATGACAGTGGACACTTTGAAGTGCAAAAACCCTGATGTAATAAAATTTTATTTACAGATATGTACAAAAGTCTCGTCCCTCTTCCTGAAGTGTCAGTGGACCCTCCTAACAGTCCTCAGATATCCCTCTGACCCCCACCCATGAGGGAGGGGTGTGTTGAGTTGGCAAAATCATAAAAATGTATATGAACATGCGTCTTCTTTGTGTGTTTGTCATTTGAAGCAGTCGTGATTGCATGTATCATCTCAAGACATCTCCGCTGGATTCAGAACTCGACCTATAAACAGCAATGACCCTGTGAAGTAAAAACCTACAAATGAAACTGATTCTACAACATCACAGAACAAATGTCATGCAGATGTGTGTGGGTTCATGTAGACTAAACATGGTTTATGATGGTTGATCACTCTATGGAGAATTACATTTGCAACAAATCTAGTCCCTAAATGTAAATATAATTGTCCTCTCAGGTACAATACAAACATTTTGGCTCAGCTTTTTCCTTTTGAGTAACCTTTATTTTAAGGTGTCCTTATTACAGAATAATTATTCATTTAAGTAAAGAGTAATATTAACTTTATGTACTCACTATATGGTTAGGGTTTGGCTAAGGGGTTACTTGTATGTAATTATGCATAATTAAGTATTATTATTGTGTAACAATGACACCTTAAAATAAAGTGTTACCTTTTTTTGAGAGAGAGAGAGAGAAATTAATATTTTTATTTAGAAAGGATTCATTCATTTAGATCTTTATAATTAATTTTATAATGTCACAAAACAGTCATGAATAGCACAAATGGTGGGCCTAAGAGACTTTGTCAAAAAGATTAAAGAATCTTACTGACCGCAAATGTTTGGACATTATATACAATTTAATGTCAGGGTAGATTAATTTTAAGAATGCATGCTATCAGTGACAATTGCAGATTTTAGTACTTACCTGTACTCATCTGCCGTAAGATAAAGAGAAATGGTCGATCTGCTTTGAAAACCGCTGATCGGGATCTTTTCAGTAGCACCATTGCTAAAAAGAAAAATAGAGGAAGAAAGAAAGCCCGGTCATCAGCTATTTCCCAGCCGATTCAACGCTTGAACAGTCTGTTCAACTACATCCCATCTGTTGACTACAACTGATTCTCAGGTACACATACACCAGGGAGTAGCCTTGCTGAGCATATAAAAGATTACATCTTACATCTTAAAGAAGAATAAATAAATCAGGGCTAATATTTGGTAATGTGCTTTTGTTTTCTTCACAACAGAATAATGTTTCTTTCATTTGTTTAACAATGTAAGCTAATTGTCACACCTGTAGCTGAAGCTGCTTTTGTCCCTTCCTCTGTCACTTCTATTCTTGCTTCATGGAAAGCCTCTGATACAAAAAGCCCTTCTCCATCTGTAGGCATATCGAACAGAAGGCTTAATCTTCACAGAATGAATCACTGATTTAAACTGATGGTGTTTGTGATTATTTCTCAGCATCTATGACTGATATAAACTGTTTTCAGTTTAACTGTCCTACCTGAGATGCCTCTAAAATCAGCAGCTGAGGGACTGAAGACATCAGAGACACCAAGAGACTGTAAAACAGGCTTCAGATTGAACCTGCTTTGCATCTTAAATCTAAAATACACAAACAATAAGGATATATCCAATTTGCATAACATAATATTTGATAAGTTATTTATTTGTTTTGCATGCAGTTACCTGGGCAGAAATATATCCATCTTAGTGCGTCTTAATCCAGTATCCCACAGTCCCAAAGCACGGGCCGTGAGCTGCTTTTCCAGCTGGAAAAGAGAGGTTTTCCTGTCACTAGGTAAGGCCACCAGTAGCCTGAGTGAGCGATCCAAGTACGGAAGCTCCAGCACTGTGTACTCCTGCTCGGACGGCAGGCGGAAATGCCCTAAGACAGGCGGACAGGTAAATATATACGGTCTTAGCAGAACAATATAGGCTTCCATCAAACTCTTGTATTGGTGTCTGTCTTATTCCTCCCCTTACCAATGTTGACTTCAGTTGACTGGTACATCATCGGGACTTTGACTGTGCTGCCATCTGAGAGACTGAAGGGCAGGTTCTGGGTGTCAGTAAAGAGAAATTGTTTCTGCCAGGCACCGTGAAACACCACCGTGCTCAGAAGGGCCATGTGCAGTAAACTGTCGTGCCTGGAGTCCTCTTCCTGGGACTCACTGGACTGAAGCTGCTCCTCTTTTGTCTGGAGATGGTCATCAGCTTTAGAAAAAAAATCATACACTTAATAATTTATATGAAAACATACAGTATATATCCTTCATATCCTACATGTGCTATAGTTTCATGTGTCTAAAAATATTTGGTGTAGAAACATTTAAAAAAAAAATTGTGAAGTGAAAATTTTACACAGAATTACAAAGAATTGCAAGTAACACAATTAATTTTGAATTAATTTGACATAATTTATTTTTACATAATTATATTTTACATCTAATTTGGCATAATATTTATTTTTATCATATATGTACCTAATTATATTTTCTTTTTTCAAATAATTTCATATTTGAATTCTAATCAATGTTCTCAATAAATTTTAGCGCGGTTGTCATTGCTAGGAAACATTGTTTGATTACTGTGTTTACCGTGGTAAATGCATGCTCTAATCGCATTGGTTCTCATGCATATCACGTGACCAATTTCAGTTTGCTAAGTAGTAAGGCGGGGCCATCTGACTTCAATAGCGAGTAATCAGGCAGGTACAAAAATAAGAAATCCTCCTTAAATCCAGCACTTACAAAGACCGGTATCCCTTTTTTTTGTTCATAGCAAAGACACTTGAGCGAGTTGCACAGAACAACCTCCTGGACAACAACCAATCTGGCTACAAAAGCGGCCACTTAACTGAGACTGCCCTGCTCTCGGTAACTGAAGCCCTGAGACCTGCGAGAGCAGCTTCCAAAACCTCAGTACTCATCTTGCTGGATCTGTCTGCTGCTTTTGACACAGTTAACCACCAGATCCTCCTATCCACCCTGATAAAGATTGGCATCTAAGGAACCGCACTCCAATGGTTCAAATCTTACCTCTCATGTAGGTTTTTCAGGGTGTCTTGGAGGGGTGAGGTTTCTAAGTCACAACTTCTTGCTACTGGGGTTCCTCAAGGCTCAGAGCTTGGACCTCTTCTCCATTTACATGTCATCATTAGGATCTGACATTCAGAAGCATGGCTTTTCTTATCACTGCTACGCTGATGACACTCAACTCTACTTCTCATCATAACCACATGATCCGACTGTAGCTGTTCGCATTGCAGCCTGTATGAGCGACATTTCTAGCTGGATGAAGGACCATCACCTTCAGTTCAACTTTGCTAAGACAGAACAGGAACCTTGGAGTTGTGATCGATGATCACTTAAGCTTCACAGACCATATTGCTACAATGGCCCCGTCATGCAGATTTGCCTTATACAATATTAGAAAGATTAGACCCTTCCTATCAGAGTAAGTTGCACAGCTCCTTGTACAAGCTCTTGTTCTCTCCAGACTGGACTGTTGTAATGCTCTCTTGGCGGGCCTTTCCACATGTACTATCAAGCCTCTGCATCTGATCCAGAATGCAGCAGCGAGAGTGGTCTTTAAAAAGCTGAAAAAAGAACACGTTACACCTCTCTTCATCAGTTTATACTGGCTACCAATAGCTGCTCGCATCAAATTCAAGGTACTGATGTTTACCTACAAGACAACAATTCGCGCTGCACCAATATACCTAAACTCGCTAGTTTAAAATTATGCGCCCTCCATAAGTTTGCATTCAGCAAGTGAATGACACCTTGTTGTACCATCCCAAAGAGGCGCAAAATCACAATCACGGACCTTTTCCTGGACTGTGCCCAGCTGGTGGAATGACCTCCCTATCTCAGTTTGAACAGCTGAGTCTCTGGCCATTTTCTAAAAAACATCTAAAGACACCTTTTTCCTCCAGCACCTGACCTATTCTATTCTAATTCTATTCTATTCTATTCTATTCTATTCTATTCTATTCTATTCTATTCTATTCTATAAAAATAAAAACCCCTAGCTATGTGTACTGTGCTAGACTAACTGAGACTAGTCACAGCACTTGTATACTGTTGTCTGACTGCTTCTACTGTTCTCCTCATTTGTAAGTCAGTTTGGATAAACTATTCTGCAAAATTAAATGTAAATGTAAATATATATTCAAATATTTATATTTTAAATTCATAATTTTATTTTATTTCAAATCATATCAAATATTTAACATATTTTAAATGTAATTAAAGCTGCGGTATTGAACTTTTGACGCTCTAGCGGTCAATAAACAGAACTGCTTGCCTCTTGCGGAAGAATATCGTAGCCGGAACTACTTCTCTCTATTTATGTCTATGAAGAATCACAAAGGTACTGGGTTACTCCGCCGCGGTACCCCCGAAGCAATCTAAAATAGTCAGAATATAAACACTTATTATAGGTGCACCCTAGTGATTCAGGACAAGCAAAAAACACGGTTTGGAAAATGGATTCATGGTGTACTCGCTTATTATGTTCATTTTTCTACATTTTGAACACAAACAAAGTTACGGACCGCAGCTCTGATTGGTTGTTTTTTACCGGGAGCGATGGAGTTTCTGCAAATGGCAATAGGACCACTGGGAGGAGCCAGAGGAGCTTGATTTTTTTCACAGATTATCTGTCTCATATTCTACTGTCAGGACATAATGACAGGTTTAATAAATATGTAAAAAATATTTTTTTTTTACAAAAGTTCCCTACAGCACCTTTAAGTGTGTGTGTGTGTGTGTGTGTGTGTGTGTACACAAATTCTAATCAATATTTGATATTACATAATTATATTTTAAAATCATAATCATATGCAAATTCAAATCAGTATTTGATTTTACATCACATGTAAAGTATTTACCTAATTAACACTATAAAAAAATATATTTATGTATATTTTTGTATTTTTTTGTAGGCCATTTATATCCATCACTTAAAATGATATTGGAGACAATCTAAATCTAAATGATGAATATGTGGTGGTTTATGGAAACTGCTTTGACTGTTAGTCAATATAAGCTCACCTTTACTCTGGGAACGTGTCCATTGCTGTAGCCGACTATGAGTGTGGTTTGGATTACTGAAGTTTACACTCAGTAGACTACTGTTACCCCATCCCAAGGCATGCTGGGTAAATTCTGGCAGGAGTTTCACACCACTGTGGACAAATAAGGCGTTGGCAAGCTGAAGCCGCACCCTATCACTGGAATTACCCAGGTCTCCTTGTGGCTGAGACAGAATGTCCTGCACTCGAGCATCTGCAAGGAGACCATTGTGTCATCAAAACTGTCATGTTAACTTTTCAAGCATTCGACAAATGCAAGGAGTGCAGGTTGTCAGACATGGCAGATTTACATTTTGATTTACTACTTAGGAAAACAACATACAGATTACAAATGTGCCGCTATTTTCCTCTTACCATTCACATCATATCCCAGGGTTTCCTCAAGTTGTGCTCGAGTGTTTCCCCTGGCACCGAACTGCAGAAGACCCAGACACAATGACACGCTGGCTGGGGACACGATCAGGTTGGAGTTGTTCTCCATCTCTGTGAGTGTTTGGTAGAGGCTGATGCCAAACTGTGTGTGCAGATCATTGTGGCTGTTGCCATGGCAGCGCTCCAGCAGCCACAAACAGAGCAACAGGGACGTCACAGACAGCTGATGCATCATCAACAGGTCAAAATCTGCAAATGCAAAATTATTATTGTTTTCCAGAGCAGCTCAAATATTATTCATGGATGTGGTTACAAGTTGAAATAATAAAATATAGATCATGCATTTGATATCTATCAAAGATAACCTACTAAATTTCTTCTGTTGGTGTAACCCAAAATAATACTACTATCAATCACTTTTCAGAACTTTTGCAAGCAAGGATAAAGTTGGTTAATCTTTATAATAGATTTGATTCATTGAATGAATGTAAAAATTCAATCCCCCCCTCCAAAAAAATAATCTGTCATTAATGGTCATTAATGTTTTAGGTGAACTATGCCACAGCTTCCATATATCCAATATTAATGCAACATGAAACGGTACATCACAAAATGAAAATAATGAAATTAAATTTCTGAACAGAAATCCTTGCTACATTTATATAGTTTTGTATTGATATTGATCAAAATAGGTCTATAATTAAAATATAAAATAAAAAATATAGTATAATTAAAAAATAATAATTCAAACAAAATATAATTCAAATGTACGATTGAATTAAACTATTTAAAAGTACTTATTATATAGTATAATAATAATAATAATAAAAAAACATATGATTAAAATGTATGACTGAATGAAAATATTTAGGAACTTCTTACCTGCCGCTCGTCCTCTGGATTGGTTGAGTGTCAGCTGCTCCTGATGTTCACTGTCAGTCCAGAAGGATGTGCGTTCGCCCTGATCCTCCACGCCAGGACAACTGATTGAAAGAGCTGTCGATCATGAGACCTTGTTTAAAGGGAGAGCTTCGTGTTCGTGGTCTCCGGCGGCGATGTCCGTACCACTCGGTCAGAATTCCTGCCTCCCGCCCGGCGCTATAAGGAGCCAGGCAGAGGGAGGCATGCGCTCGACCAGCAAATCCGCACTCCACAAGTTCAGCCGGACACACACACACACACACACACACACACACACACACACACACACACACACATATAATAGAGAGAGGAAGTCATTACACAAGCAGCTTGTTCTTTTGATAGAGTGAGCAAATGCCATCCCAGCATGCTGCATCAGCATTTCTGCAAAAGAGATGCCATTAAACATTTAAAATTCTCATGTAATCAATGCCAAGGATGTGAGCTTTACCAAACTGTTAACATCTCCATACACTATAATTTCTGATTGATTGAAAGAAGCGTTATATTCACCAAGCTGCATGTATTTGAACAAAACTAAATAAATCAGCAATATTGTGAAATATTATTCTTATATATATATTTGTTAAATTTAGGTACTGAATTAAGGATGTAGAACGTGGTCATGCAAAATCTGTGCTTTATAAGTGCTGATAAACATCCAATAGCTTTTGTTAATAATAGGCATGCTAATAAGCAACTAGTACTGATAATTTATCCATATACTAAAGTGTTAGCGAATATTTATTTTAAACAACTGTTATACATTGTCAAAGTCAGATCTCCACTTTAAGTGGAGTTTCCACAGATGACCCTAATGGATTGAAGAAACATTTTTCCCATGCTAAACAGCAAGCGTGAAATGATCAGTAAGCATCAGGTATTTGGACGGTGCCCATCAAAAGGCATGTTAATTAGTAGAACCAACTTGGCAAGAATACAGATTCTTTAATTCCAGTATTCCATTCATGAAACTTGAATTTTTAAGAAGGGAAATGATGATGGGAAAGTCACGGTCACTTGGGCAAGGACAATGCACCCAAAGGAACGCCGTCCCTTTCATCTCGAGGTTGGATATTTAAAAGTTGGTACGCAAACATACTTTGAATAGGGAAAATTCTTTTATGGTTGAAATATTAATGAACTAAAACATTAAAAGTTTTTAAAAATATCTCTAAAAACATTCTTTAGCCCCTTAACTTATAATTGGATCGTTTTAAGTGGAAATAGCCTATCAGAGTGTGTGACATTCACTGCATACTACTGCAGGTTCAGAATTACATTCTCACAATTAAGTATGTAGTGGATTGCATTATATGATAATAATTTAATATATTAGTGTCATGATGGTGATGGTTGTAATAATAATACCAGCTTAATAGTGGTAATTATTGGTATTATTAGTAATATTATTAATATAAAGTGAGTATGAATACTAATAATATGCATCATCACTGTTATAAATATTAATACATGTGTATATTCATACACATTAATAGTAGAAGTTATTATAATTAATAGGGTAAGCAGTACTACTTATGCTATAGTATGCAATAATAATAACTTTCTTTAAATTTTGGAATTAATTGCTATTACTATTCCTGTTAATAATAGTAATTATTATTATTAACTTTAGTAGTAATTATTATTATTAATAATAAAAGGTGAGTACTAATACTAATATCTGTAAATAATATTCATCATTACTGTTACGAATATTAATAAATGTGTCTTTTAATACACACTGATAGTAGAAGTTTTAAATTACTGTTATTCAGCTATATAAGTTATATTGGTCACTTTAGTTTAGAGACCGGTTCTCACTATTAAGTAACTATTAACTACAGCTTTTGCCCCCATAAACTCCTAATTTGCTGCATATTAATAGTCATCGAGGTAGCTGGTTGACAGAAATTGACTTTATTAGATCTGGCTTATGTTCTAGCAGGGAACTACTCGCCGTCGTTCACCCCTCCTGCCCTATTTCTGTAGCTCTATGGCTGCTGGAGTGGATTACCAGAATCCCAGTCCAGAGCCGGAGCGCAGTAGCACTGAGAGGCGGTGTCGCCAGAGCGATGTGCCAGGTACGCTCATGGGATTAGCTGGGAACGTGTGGGGAGTGATCTGGCACTGAGAGAGGGCCAACTCACAAGGGCTGTCCTGTATGTGTTCAAGTTACATGATTGTAACGAAACAAGAACATCTTTGACCCCACACTGAACCAAGTTTGGAAAAGAACTGTAAGATTTATAAAGGTAACTGATAGTAATGGTTTGATTAACAAATTGCATATTACTAGAATGAAGTGTACCCTGTGTATGACAACATGAACATATTGGCAACACTATGCCCAACATGCAGTACACTTGGATAAAGAATTTCTAAACAATCTATAACACAACCCAGTGACCAATTGTTGTAAAAGTATGTGGCTTCCCATAGTTCCTTATTTTATTTGTATTTTTTTCTCAGAGAAACAGCTGCTAACCCCTATAATAACCATAATAATTATTTGGGTTTTGTTTTTACAACATCAACAGCAAGTAATTCACACCATAATTGTATATTTGTAAACACAGACATTAATGAGTTCCTTGATTATTTTCTTGTCTATCCATATAATCACTGATATTTTGCACAGGGCACTGACATCTGCCACTGAGAGGTCATTACAACAAAATAATTACATAGAATTTAAAATGTGTGATAATGTAAAGCATTACATTCAGATAAAAAAAAAAAAAAAATTTCTTAAACTCTTACATGGAACAAATAGTGAAACTGTACAAACTGTGGAGATTTCTATATTATATCTAATAATGAGTGACATGCCTTATGTCTAGCTGCTGTGTAGTTACCATTTTAAACCACTAGGTGGCAGAGTTTCATTCTTCGACGAACTCTCTGACACAAGCAATGAATCCCTTTTGTTATAACAACTATTACGAAACACTACAGAATACCACAACATACAACAAATACAAGTCAATTTGATTCAGTCTTTAAGTCATTCATTATGAATGCACATTCTTAAGGATGGCCTATTCCTAATAAAACAAATTCACTGTAGACCAAAAGCTTAAATATAGTTCACCCAAAAAATTCTGTCATCCTTGACTCACCCTCTTGTCATCCCAAACCCAAAATGTGATATTTTAATTAAACCCATGTTTCTGTCCCTCCATTAAAAGTCAATGCACATGTTTGTGCACATATAGTGTTTACCATATGTTTTCATGTGAATTAAATCTGCTCATATAAAGTGATCACACCTCTTCGCAATACTTATTAAACTGCAATTATTTGTCAACATCTTTATGACCTGAAGTTTTGATTACCTGGACTTTCAATGACTCATCTCAGGTTTCATTAAAATATCTTAATGTTGTGTTTCACATGATTATTATGAGTTTAGAACAATATGACAGTGAGTTATTCATGAAAGAATTCTCCTTTTTGGGTGAACGATCGGTTTAAGGGTTTTCCACATTTAAATACTCAGCTTCCTGCAATTATAGAAGACCTAAAAATTCCCCGTTAAGACCTGCATGCAGGCTGATGAGATGATTGTCCTGTATGTGTCAGATATAAAATTCTTGCTCTTCCTCCGCAAAGCCTTCTTGACTACAATCATCTACAGTCACAATGCCATTGCTGTTCTGCTGCCCTTTGTCCTGCAACACATCTTTCACATTCTTTGGCTGTGGTTTGTGTACTACACAAGGTGTGGATTTAGCAGAGATGCTCTGTGCTCTAGATGGCACAGGAGTCCGTCTTATGGAGGAGGCATTATTATAGTTCAGATCAGAAAAGTCAAGACCTCCATCTGTTGGAGGAGCGGACTTGGGCCGCATTGCTCGGGCCTTTAAATGGGGTCTCAGCTGTGGATGGGAATAACCTGAGACCACCGATAGGTCCACAGAGCTGCCGCTGATGGTCTGTCCCGTGTCCACATCTGTCTCTTCGGCTCCCACTAGTGTATCGACATTGACACGGAAAATTGGAGCGGCCATTGAAGAGTAGCAGCGAGGACGGAAGCTTGAAGGAGAGGCACACGAGGAGCGGGACTCGTCTGTAGGCAGAGAAAAGAGGGACTGTGTGCGGTGGCCTGTCCATCCCGCGCGTAAGAGCTCCACATCCCTCTGGAGCCTCTCCATGCGGCCCTCCTGTTCGCACAGCGTGGCCGTCCTGGAGGTGACCGGAGACGGAAGGGTCTGGGTCCGTGAACGCGATGAGTTCCGGTGATAACGGCGATTTCGATAAGAGGCGGGCCCGCGGCCGTATGGTGGAGGAGGTGGAGGGGGCAGCTCGGGTGGAGGAGGGGAGGTAACCGGAGGATCATCAGGAGGATGACAGAACTTTGCAATAGTGTGCTTGCGGTAATACCGTGAACCTTGAACCTGACAAAGTCAAAATGAGAGCATGAATTTATGTGCAATTAATATGTTCAGAATACCATTTTTGAAGATCCTAGTACCTATTTTTATTTGGTCCCAAATAAAGGTGGCCTTAACTACTAATTACTTACATTTAAATTAATCATTTGATGCAATGCACTTAGTGTACATACATGGTTTTACACTGTACAGATATATAAAAAAACCTGCATGTAATCACATCTGCAATGTATTTCTGCAATTACATTTATAATTACACTGTTGACCCATCTCTTACACCTTATCCCACCCTTAAACCTACCCATACAACTAAACAGCCAACAAAAGAGTTTTGCAATACAATATGAACACAATAAGTATATTGTACTTTTTTATGACGTATGTACATAGTAGTTAAGGCCATCTAATATAAAGTGGGACCGTATTATATTGATAATAAAGTCTACACAAACATTAGCATTTAGAAGTTTGGAATGTGTATAATTTTTTTTTTTTTATAATGGTATCCAAGACTGCATTTATCTGATCGAAAATACAGCAAAAACTGTAACAGTAAACCTCAATGTGTGATATTAAGGATATTTTGTTTAGCTTTTGTATAATACATATTTGGTTGCCATTTGACAATCTATGTTGATATAAAATCTGATATTAAAGCAAAACAAGTTAAGAAGCAGCTGCTTTAAATCTTGAACTGTTCACGTGGCAATATGATGAACAACATATCTGCAGTTAGCCGTCAAAATAGTTTGACATTAAACAAAAATAGCTTGGGAAAGGGAACCATGTTCCTGCAAATGCCAAGCAAAACACAATGTAGGAATGCAGCTTTGATAAGGTAACTGTATACCTGTGTGTGTGTGTGTGTGTGTGAGAGAGAGAGAGAGAGAGAGGAAAGAGAGAGAGAGAAAGAGGAAAATGTATCTTAAACCTAGCAAGCATTGTTGAGTGTGTGTGCATTAGAGTAACAGGGTTCCACTGTTTTCTGCCTCACACCTCACTGCACATTCCCTCCATCCCTCTACCTCTCCCTCGATCATTTCCCTCTGTTGCTTTATTTGGTTTTCCATCCATCTTTGAGCCTCATTGTGCCCTTCTTCCTCACTGTTCCACTCACACATTTCCCCGGTTTTCCACATTCATACATTTCTTTCATTATAAGCCATTATATTCATTCTGTATGTACTGTATATCCCTCAAAATAGTAGATATCTCCCTGTATGAAAATTATGAACTCATTGAGCACCAAATTTGAGTAAAACTGTCTTCGGCGTGTAAACAAATGTATAGTTGCGTAAAAATGTTGTAATTATTTCAGTATCTTGCGTATTTACAATTCAGTTCTAAAGTGTTTTTTGAAAATAGTCTCATATTTATGTTTTCAACAAAACAGTAAAATATGTCTATTTGTCAAAATATAAAATGTACTGTTTTCTGCTTTTTAAAATGTATTCCTGTCATTGCAGCCATTACTCATATTTAATATACTCCCGTCCCCGTTGTTTTCCAAACATTAAATGTTTCAAATGTTCAGCAGCAGATTATAGTTCATAAACTGAGAGAGCTCGTCTATGTGTCTGAATGTACAACCATTTCAGCTTCTCTCCATTTGAGACATAAAGTGTATTATGTGTGAAATCCTCTCTGTGCCATTTGGCACCAGCAGGGGTTGATTAGTAATGAGGCTGTAGTGACAGAGAGCCAGACCTGCTTTGATCGCAGCTAATCCAGGTCAGGCAGAATTGACCTGTATGTGCTTGTGTGTTAGTTCATTTGGTTTGTTTGAATATTTTTACATTGAGTACAGTCTTTCCACACACATAAACACACAAACACAAAAGGCCAGAGGTGTTTGGATCCAAACCAGGACACATTTAAAAAATAATAATAAATGTGTACAATTTATGCAAATGCCTTGGTGTCTGCATACAATTTTTTTCCCCCGTATGCAACTCTGCGGGATGTTTAAGCAGTAATGCTCTGTTCAGTTGCCTGGGCTGAACCTGAGCTCAATATCAATTTGGCTCAAAACTGTGTAGTGACTAGCAGCAGTTTTCTTCAGTAACTAGGTAACAACTCAGGAAGGGAAGGTCGCGCTGCTTCCCTTTTTTCAATTTTGGTTTGTTTGGTTTCTATCAAAACACCCCCCAGGACACCACAGCAAGAGTATAATATGAGCTGCTCTCTGAAGGTGATTTCTGAGTTATGGAAGCATTTTCCACATTATTTTTATCCATATTCATGAAAGAACATTTCTGAATAAAGAGCTCTAAGCCTCAAACCAAAGCAACTCAGAGATGAAGCACAATACATAATTCACAATTAAAAGTAGTATATATAAGAAAATCTAAAGATAAGACATGTTTAAAACTATGAATGAACTACTCAATCCCACAGAAAATACTGTATATAATGTAATGCAATTAGTTTGGGATAACAGATTTTGTAGCCTAACACTACCACGTCCCATGTTAACCTCATTTGACTATTGTTATCTAGTTAGTATTAATTTATTTGCAAAAACTCCTCAAAAGTTTGCAAAAGGTTTTTCTTATAGTAAAAGGTTTCAGCAAAAGGTTTATTGGCTATTGATGCATAAAATGTAAAAAATATATATATATATATATATATATATATATATATATATATATATATTTTTTTTTTTTACATTTTATTCACCTTCACTGACTTTCCAGTGGTGTGTGAAAATTATTTAGCACAAACATTCCATGTAGAGTCTCATTTATTAAGAGTTCATATAATGTTATGTAAATTATATATACTGCAACTGCAACAACTAAGATGTCATATATATATATATATATATATCATTGCTTTGAGATATATTTTCTTATAATATATTCTGTGTCGTACCTGTAGCAATATTTTGTTCCCGTCATAATCATTTGTTTGCCAGCGGACGTCGCTGATAGGCGTGCAGGGACATGGCAACAGTGGGACAAGTTCACCAACATCCCTCACTCTGATCTCCATCACAGCATTTTCAGTGGGGACGAGGTTCTGGCCACGGGGCATCCGCTTGAATGACAGCTGGATTTCTGTTTCAGGGTTGGAGTAGACTACACAGAAACAGAAATCCTCCTTCTTCTGGGCTAGCCTTCGGCGCAGGAGCAGCCTGTACATACGCACCTGTTCGTTGTAGGTCTCGTAGCGACAATAGACTGTAAAGCGCACAATTTCTTTGCCGTAGTGGACTTGGCGAAGCGCCCATAGTGGTGTGCCTGGTGCAAGTGTAACAAAGTCCTGGTTGGCTGGAGAAAATGGTAAGAGGCCTCGCCCGTTCACCCGCTCTGTGTGGTGGTATCGCCACGGTGGGCATCTCAGCTGATTGTGGAGACGTTCAAGACTCTCGTCACCTCTATATTCATCCTGTAGAAACAGGATTACAGCCAAGGCTGGCTGGTGTGATGGTGGTTCGGTGACGCGCTGCAGGCGGACCTTGGGCTTGCGAGAGAGACCACCTGCCCGTTCTGACACCCTGAAGAGGGTCAGATCAGGGTGGAGCCAGGAGAGGACCCGATCAGCAGCTTGCTGGAGCGTTTTGGCCTGACCGGGGTCAGTGATGATGTGGATAGAAACTAGGAAAGGATCTTGTAGGTCCCCCATGGACAAATCACCTAAAAGATGAGAAAATGATCCATCAAAATATGAAGATAAACTGATTTAATATCATATATTACACTATGTTAGTTATAGTTGTGATGAAACAGAAACAGCAAGGAGAGCTCTTCTTCGTTTATGTGAAAAATATAAAAGTGATCGAGGGAGATGTGAACTCAAGATTGTGGTTCGGACAGGTTACAAGAGAGAAGTTTCACAGGAAAATAAAGTTCTACATTCTAGTAAAAAACAACAACACACTTAGTTCTTCCCTTTATTTGTATTAGGTGTATTAGTGTGTTACACGTTCTGCTTTATTCTTGCCTCAGGAGTCACTGTAAGACTACTTTGGTTTGAACATCTATAAAGGAAAGAACAGTACCAAATAGTGATAATAGATTGGCTCTCAAGACTGAATGAAATCTTTACATCTATGCGCTCTTATTCTGTAATCAGCCTGTATAGTGAACAGTGAAGCCTCATTAGTTGCATTAGTGGATGGTTAGTAACCCTGGAGAAATGCTTTGGTTCCCTCTAGGACTTTTTAAAAACGTTTGGCCTTCCACTGAATCTTTGACCACAGTGAGCCCAAATATCCCTAAAAGCACAAAAGTACATGAAAGCCCCCCTTAACAAAGTGTTCAAGGCAAATGTGACGTTTTGTGACTGCAAACGATATCAACAGAGCATCAATTAAAGAATTTCATGAATGACTGTATATGACGTGTGAAAACACATGATGTCTCTTCATTATGAGTAACGCTGCACAACATAACAAGTCCTTCAAACCCCCTCTTTGATATATTCATCCACCTGCCATAATCTAGCAACAACAGCAGCAAAACTCTTTGTGTTGTTATTATATTATGAGAAAAATTGTGTAGCTATTCTCATGTATAAAAAAAAACAAAACAAAACAAATATAGCAGAAAGTGGCAGAAAATGGACAGCTGCCTCTTTCTTTTTGCCCACTCTTTTTATTTTTTTACCCCAAACTCTCCTGACTCATGGGACCCGTCCCACTTTGTTTGTTGTTTAAGGTTGGGGGCACCAGAGGTCGAGGGAACGCTATGCTCTTACACACTTGCACACAAAAACACACTCACGCAAGTAAACATTCTTCTCTAGTTGCACTGCACTCTTGCAGGTGTAAATGACGCACATCTGAGTTCAATGAAGGATCCTTTCAATCGATCAGTGTGGAAAAACCGAGCAGTGTGTTCACTAGGCAAAGGTACTTGTTCAGACTTAAAAACACACAACACATTCTCTATTGTACAGTATGACCTTTAGAAACATACATATGCAGACAGCCGTACAACAGACCTAATGTGATCCACTTATTAATGTTTTAATTACCACACGCTTTCAGCTGGAAGAAATTAAATGTGAATGTTAGGGCACTTTGCCCCGAAGACACATGGTTTATTCAGACACTGTTTACAGGGCACTATTTATAGTAAACAGCATAATTTGAATTATTACTGATGCGATTTTGAGAAGAAACCACAGATACTGAACATAATCACGTTATCTGATAGACTCAAAGAAAATGGTGACTTAAAATAAAATTTATTTTTAAATTTTAGTTTTTATTGGAACATTGGCCAGTTTGTATTTATCACATTTATCATGTTAATGGTTTATAACAAATAATCTATCTATCTATCTATCTATCTATCTATCTATCTATCTATCTATCTATCTATCTATCCATCCATCCATCCATCCATCCATCCATCCATCCATCCATCCATCCATACATACATAGATAGATAGATAGATAGATAGATAGATAGATAGTTATTATGTGATATTTTTTCTGTTTAAATTTTTTATATTATGATTATTCTGTCACTCTGAAAATTCAAGAAGATTCAAGAAGCCTCGATCACTTTAAACCATCTGTAATCTGAGTTGAGTCTGTAATGGAATGTAATCTGGTTGTCCGACTTAAGCAACTAACATTAAATAAGACACCATATTTATCCCCAGCTTAACCCTCCCTAATATACACACCAATCTGGTGTCAATTTTTACTTTAAGTGACTATTTCTCTCTGATCTGACGATTTGTTGGTGTGCCATAATTGTTTTAGGTGGATTTTTGACTCTTTGAAACTAGTTTAAATGTTACCACATGAAGCCCTTTTTTCAGTGCAGTTAAGTGTCCAGAGCTGTAAAGGGGCGAAACAGATTTCACTGAATATGCACTTGAGTTGTTAGTGAACAAAGATATATAGAGGAAAGTATTGTGCACGTGGATATAGAGAGAATCTGTTGAGCTGCAGAAGTGGCAAAATGCTGACATGACTGATGATGCAGCATTAAGCAGTTATTCATGGCAGCCTTTCAAGAAAGCATACTGTCATGCCATTAAAAAACAGACAGAATGCAGAAACAATACGGGGAAATGTGGTGGAAAAAAAAACAGATCTCTCATCCATGCAAAGGTGCTCGGACAAAGAAAAGACATAGACAGTAAATAAATTTTACAGGACTCCCTTTCTAGACATTAATTCATGTCTGTAAGCAGGATAAAATAAAAATACATTTATTTTGATTCATAATTGTTGAATATTCTACTGTAAATTGCACACTGTCATCAAATTATTTTTTTCATATGTGAGAACAACATCGACTAATTTTAGCATTTAATTCTTCTCCAGCCCCACTAGTTATCCACATTATTCCTCAAACCATCTCATTCTGTTTTCTTCATTTTCTGTCCCTGAGTCCACATTGAACCACTTTTCTTCATTCTTCAAGAAATTATGCACAGTCTATTATGTGGTGTCCTTGAAGGGCTCTAGGTTTTAGTGTGTGTGTGTGTGTGTGTGAGTAGGTGAGTGTCTCTATATGTGAGAGGGTGAGTGAGAGAGTGCTTCCTGCACTGTCACTAGGAGGAGTGTTTCCTGCTTCCCAGATTAATGGGCTAATATTGGACATTAATCCCTCCATAGGGAAAAAGACGGGGCCCGACACAGCCACGAGGAAAGGTCAGCCCCAGATACACACACAAGCAGGCACTCACACACAAACAAACGGAGGTGATAGAGCTCTCGAAGCACTTCAAGCAGTGATTCCCCGAACAAACTCATCTGACTGTCATGGCAACAGTTGTCAAGTGTTTCAAATGACAGAAATCTTCCTCTTCTAAATTGTAATGTGCTTTTCAAAATACAAACGGATCCAAAAGCATTTTTAGAAAGAAAAGTCTCTTATAAACCCTCAATGAGCACAAGGGGAAGCAGAAAAGGGATTATTAGGACATAAAATATGGCGAATATGTGTTTGATTAAGGCATGTTTTGTTGGAAAATTGATCTGAACTGCATAAAGGGGAATATAAAAAACAAGTGGCATGTACTCACTGCTTGCTGATGACATAAGACTGTAGTCAGACCTGAGAAGAGAGTGAATGACAGAAAGGGGAGAGAGAAACAGAGAGAGACTTTTGTTAGAGACTGTTACAGTGATTTAGGATCCCAAGGTTTCATAAGGAAGGTCCTACATCTGGATAAACAATCCTGGGTGTCATGGTATACAGTGTGTGTTAGTGTGTAGTAATGTCTCTAGTGTATTACACACATATATGTACTGTAGGTTATGATAAAATGTTGTTTCTTGCTGCTTTTTGTCAGAAACCGTCTATTCTCTCAGATGAGGAAGGTAAAAAACAAAGTAAAAGGCCTATTTGACATATCTCATAACTTATGTACATGTGTCTTACATAGTGACCTAGTCATTTGGTTTCCATTGTACATTCTTTTTTTTTCTTTTATCGCTCTCTGGTCAATCTTTTCCCTTTCCTCTCCCTCTGTCTTTTTCCTGTTTCTCTGGTAGTGAAAACAGTGTAACAGGGTATGAAATTATTTTTAAGAACAGGGAAATTCCACGTAGTTAAACTTGAATTTTAAATGTTCTAATTGAATGCTGTAATAGTATGGTCTGAACAAGTATGTGGGGCATTGGTTCAACACTTCTGTCTGCAAGTTTGGAATCAGTAATATTTATTTATTTATTTATTTTTGTTATTTTTTTATGTTCATTTCAAATTTCTATTCATCAAAGAATCAAGTTTTCTACAAATATATAAACAATCACAAACCCAAATTTTTGAACTGAAAAACTATGGTCTATAATTTGCATTTAACAGCAAAAGCACTTTTATGTACTTCTATGTAATACTTAATACAAATTAAATCCTTATAACAGTCTATAAATGTGGTTAATAATGTCATTACATTGCATCTTATATGTTTTATCTTCAGTGAGTGCTGTAGTTTTCTGCATATTGTTCACACTTAAACAATGCACTCACAAGCATCATTAAAAAACAGCCTTTTTGAAAGTCTCTGATTTATTGCCATCAATTAAGTTTACAGTTACTGTTGTTAAATAAACTAAATGAAGATATAAGCCACACAACATCTGTTAGCTCTCATTTAGACCAAGACAGCCACGTCACAACCAAATCTGACATTTAGAAAATTTAATTTAATTTTTTATCGTGAGTGGCTAATCAAATAAGCTTGGAAGATATTGAGTATAGATCAACACATAACACATTTTTGGGTCAGAATAATAATTCTAAGAGTTGAGATTAGAAAACTATCACCATATGAGTTTAAACCCCAGGATGCTCATGGTTTTAATGTAAGTGGCTTTGGATAAATGCATCAGCTAATTGAAGAGTTAGTCATTAGAAAGGTACCAAGGCCATTTTCTTCAGGACAAATGACTTAAAACGTACCTACATAAATAATATTCTAAAGCAGATATACAGATATATACCATACAAACAGATGGAAGAGGACAGAGAGGATAGTCTACTATCTACTAAATCACCATACCTAGCTTACATCAACATGACAGAACAGCCATTATGATATGACATAGGCCTACCTATAAAAAAAACAGGATGCATCTTTTCATCGATCACAGCTGAAATCACAGAATGATGGTACAGATCATACATGACTTTGAGACCACAGAGAGTTAAATCTATGTGATTAGTATATTGGCTACTTCTGACACTCTCTTGTGCTAAAAAGCCTGAGCAGCATGCCCTAATACCTCAGATCATTGGCTTTCAAGCTACTTTTCAGCAGTAAATCTCTGCGCCAGATGTCTTGGGTGTTAATACCAAACAACAGATGGTTAAATGAGAAACGGACCAAACGAGGTAGAAACCAAACGAGAAAAATCCAAAAAAAGCGCTCTGTCTGATGGTTTTATTGATGACCTGTCCTGCGCTGCTCAGATATCCGAATCCTCATCAAGTAACTCACTTTAAATGAATCAGATTCTTATATTTATAGCATATTGATTTCTATCCTATTTAGTGCATTATAACTATATTCCCTATGTGTAGCCTATTTCATTTCCTTTATAAAACAAGCGCGTGTACTCACCCTCCGGTCTCCGCTCCCGAATCAGCGCACTCATCTTCAACTGAATTCTCCATCTCTGGTGAAAGTGACAGTAACTTCACATACCTCCCGTTTTCTCTCATGCACTTTAACGCTCACCTACACTACACAAAATGAAGGCGACTAAACTTGTTAAAGCTTGGATGAACAACCGACTCCTGTAACGGTGACAGGGACAGATAATAGTGACAAGACACGCAGAGTCTGCCTGATCCGGTTCGTCCGTGAAGCTTGTGCGTCACCGCCGTTCATGCACCTCAATAGCGGCGCGTTTACCGCTCCCAGGTGGCCCAACGCAGTTAAAGCGAGTACGCACTTATTGACCAAGAGACGAACAAAATAAGAACCCAGTCTGTGGAATGTAGAAATTAGGAAAGAGAGAGAGAGAGAGAGGGGTTCTAGCTAAAGCTTTTGTATTATGAAAGGATTAGGCTAATAGACTACATTTAAGTTTAATAATAGGCGCAGTGTTTAATTAGGCTATTTTGCAGCAAAAAAATAAATAAAATTAATAATAATAATAAAAATAAACAATACGACATTTAGTAGGATACTGTTGAGATAGCCACTAATTAAAATAATATAGCATATACACCCACGTGAGATAAATTCCTTAGAAAAAAAAAAATATATATGTATTATATATATTCCACATCGATCAGGTCGCCCTCTCATGGCCGCCGTGAAATGACCAGACATTTAATTATTTAATAATAAAAAGAAAAATAACAACAACAACCAAATAAATAAATAATAACGTTTATTTAGTGCTAAAGTCATCTTACTACATTAAAACAGGTGCAATTCACAGGTACACACAAACAGCATTGATAATGTCAAGCGACAACAGCCAATAATCAAATGTCATGCACTGAGGCTGAAATGTCAGGATAAGGTCTCTTTCTTTAGCAGATTACTTATTTTTACCAATCCGATGCTATAGTTGTGTTCTGAGTAGCTACCAACCCTTACATATAGTAGGCTACACTGGAGAAATAAAAAAAAAAAATGACAGTCATACTTGACAAAAGATATTATTTTATTGACAGACAAAATTATTTCTTGATGAAATAATATGCATTAAACGTTAATATGAGCTGAAACTGCAACACACTGTCATTCAAACAATGAAATATTTTGCAAAGCTATTTACATTAATATATTAGATTATTTATATGAAAACAGGTGGAAAAAATACTATCTCTAAAAATGTCACTGTATGGTGACTATGCAAGTAAAACTCAAGGCAGTCATCTTTGTCAGAGTGTTACATTTATTGCATTAAAAACCCTTCTAAAGTTCCCTAAATGTTTCTGGTTCTAGTCAATGTACCCCTCCGGTTCCAAAAGAAGATACTGTTCAAGTGGCTTTGGTATGGGGAGCCTGGGAATGAGTGAGCAGCAGTTTTTCCCAAACTGGTTCCTCAGTGCAGACCGACACAGATGCTGTAAACTACGTGGTTTATACTCCAGTGCAAAGAGAGACTCATAAAAGGTTTTGTGAAGCTAAAAAAATAATAATAAATCATTTGTGTATTAACATGGTACAATAACACCAACAGCATCAGCATGCATTGACTCGTTCCAAAACTGATGCACTTCACCTGTAAGCCCTTTAGCACTGTTTTGCTACACTATTTTTGAAACATTTATTCTACATGTGAATCAAGACTTACATGAAAAATATCCTCAGGTATAGCCTCAACCCATTTGTAGGTCACAGGGACAAGTGTGTATGAGTTAAACAGGATTTCCACAGTTTTAGGTGCTGCAGCGCAAGCTGTTAATACCTTAAAACAAAAAACAAAAACATATGTAAATGAAAATCATTTATTTAAGTGATCATACCAAAAAAAAAAAAAAAGCAGATAAAAGAAATATGAATAAGTTATCAGCAAATTTAAACTTTAAATCAGCTTTTTTAATTGAAGAATGTTTATGCCATGAAATAAAAATATTGTTTAATATATAGAATAAACCTCAGGGCTATTATCTTAGTGTTCACCTTCAGCAGTGCTAGTGGCCAGACTTTAATAGATCCCCGATTTATCAAGGTCTGGACAACCCTGTGAGGTTCCCACTCTTGCCGAACCACAGAGCTTTGTAGAACACTCGATAACGGCGAACAACCGTTATAGTCAATGGCATTGATATCAGCCCCATGCTCCAAGAGAAGCTCCACCAGCTTAAGCTGCACATTGCGGGCAGCCTTGTGTAGAGGACTGCGGCGTTCTTTATCAGACAAATTAACCTTAGCTCCATAGGCCAGGAGGAGACGACAGATCTCGAGGTATCGTTCATCTTGGCTGTCGTCTGTCTTTTCTGGGGCAACTCCACAAACCACCCCCAGTGGCGTTTCACCAGAAGAGCTGCTATGGTTCACGCAGGCCCCGAATCGTAGGTACAGCTGTGCATGGTGGGGCAGACCGTGTCTAGCTGCCACATGCAGTGGTGTTTCATCCTCTTCTTCACTGGGTGAGTTCACTTTGGCACCATATCTCACCAAGGTTTTTGCACAACTACAATAGAAATTGTAATAATGGCAAATCATCAAAATTACTTTTAAATTATACCTATGATTATGTTATAAGGTGTAATAATATATAGTGTATTATGTATCATATTCATATGATGATACCGTAGTGATTGTGGTGTCCTGCAGAGATGTAAAGCAGTCAGTCCCTCGTCTGTCATCTGGTTAGGATTAGCCCCATGTTCCAGCAGCAGCTCTACACATTCAGTGTTGGCGTTTGCACAGGCCTCGTGAAGTGCTGCTTTTCCTCCTGCGATAAGGTTGGGACGTGCGCCGTGTTCCAGTAAATATTGCAGACATTCAGAGAAACCTTGTGCGGCAGCAATACACAGTGGGCTTGTCAGTTCTCTTTTATACTCCAAAGACCAAAGACCTGAAATGGGAAATAGTGTAGGTGTCAGACTGCCACAACTGATGTGTTTGAATAACTGAATGAATCTTATAGAAAATACACCAAAATTATACCTTTAAATAAAAAGTGACAGTCAAGACTTTTTAGATGTTATTTTTTTTAACTGCTTGAAACGAATACTCTTCTTTTGAACTTTTGTGGTACTTTTATGAAAAAGTGCATTAAGGAATCCACAAAACGATTAAGCAGCACAAATGTTTTCAACAGTGACAATAATAAGAAAAATCTTACTGACCCCAAACTATCAAGCAGTAGTGTATGTCAAACCATACAGGCATTTAGAAATTAGATAAATGTTTTTCATAGATTATACTCTAAAAATTAAATAAATAAACAGTAACTTCTGCTAATTGGTAAAAAAAACTTAAATAAACTTAAAATATTGAAAGTACTACTAGAAAGTCTAAAATATAATTTAAAATGCTCAATGAAAAAAAAAAAATGTGACCATGGACCACAAAACCAGTCATAAGTGTCAATTTTTCAAAATTGAGAGATGTAAATCATCTGGAAGCTGAATAAATAAGCTTTCCATTGATGTATGGTTTGTTATAGGACAATATTTGGCCGAGATACAACTATTTGAAAATCTGGAATCTGAGGAAAAATAAATAAATAAAAATTCTGAGAATAAACACAATCTTTGTTTTGTTCATCGGTCCTAAAAATAAAATAAAATAAATAAAAATAAAATACAATCTTTTTGATTCACTTCCAAAGTTTCTATACCACAAATGACTGTTTTTACCTGAGGGTCCAAAGGTGGTGTCTGTTCGAGCTTGCCACTCAAGTTCCTCACGGCTCACATTATAAAACACATCAACATCAATGTAGTTCCTTTTAAGGAGGTTACGAAGCCCTCTTGTGTCTCCCTTCACTACAGATCTATAGAGCCATAAGGAGCGTAAATGCGCTCTTTCCAAATGATCCTGTCCTAACTCACAGTTATCATCCAGCAGAGCCTGCCATCCATTCAGCTGCACGGTGGAACAGTGGTTCTCAAAGCGCATAGCTCTTAGCATCCTCTTACCTTTTCATAAGGCTTAGGTTTTCAAGGACTTGAGTTTATATAGTGCTAGTCATGTTTTCCTGTGGCTTCAAGCACTTTTTGGCTCTATATTTAGTAAGCCATTGTTCTCCATCAGTTGGTCATAGCTTACTGCGGCCATTTTTAGTTGTTGATGTATGAGATAGATGCTAAATCCCTTGAGCTTCTACCATCTATGCCTATTTGTTGTCTCTTGTTTTATTTGAAAAATACATTTAAGACAAGCTCCAATGATAAAGGGATCAGATTTTATATGCTACTTCCATGTATGCTTAAAAAAGGGGACTGAAGTGTCACACGTTAAATATTAAATAGAAGCAGAGAGATTAATTGCAATGGCAAAATCTCTTGGTTGTACAAGAGCATTCATTTCGGGGGCACTCCAAGAAAATCTTTACTGGAATCTGCAGAATGAGTCGTAGGGGTGTTGCATGGAGACAGACCCAAACAGTAACTCACATCAGGGCTCTTGAGTACTGATTCATATGCACAGAAGATTACCACAATCCCTTAGAAATCCTGTTTCAACTCCACACAGATTCCTCATCATAGTAATCCTGCATTCACGAAGCACAATGCTGTGAGTTAAGTGATAAAGGACTTGTAGAGCATGGTACTTTAGTCTATTTTAGAAGACGCAAGCTTTCTTCTAGCAGGAAAAGCTTCAGTATGTCAGTGTGTCTCGTGTAAGATGCCTGTCTCATCAAAAGGAGTGCAGGGAATGTGAGGGGTGTTTATTAGCAGACACGCTGTCCAGTAAAATCCTGGATTACAATATGACTCATATGTGTCATATATCCAGGTCATATCCTATTTACAGCCCCTCATTACCAAAACAGTTCAATCTGATTGGTCACTAGCTTTTTTATTTTTTATTTTTTCGCATATTCTATGAAAATGTAATTGTGTATTAAAAGGATAGTTCACCCAAAAATGAAAATTCTGTCATACATGTCTTATGTCATTCCAGTCCAAACCCATAAAACTTTCATTCATCTTTGATTGAGCTTCAGCATGTGATGTGCTCAGTTTACAATGTGAGCTCTTTATATGGCATCAATGGCTCCATGAAAAACCTGTAACATCTATCGAACATTTCTGTTGTACAAAAGGTTCTTAATATTGTTGAAAGGTTCCTCCAAACATTAAAATAGTCTACACACTATGTGGAACATGTTTTTTTATATAAAAGCATGTCTAAACAGAGTAGTGTGGGTTTTAGTTAATGGGTTAGGAGCGGTGGTGGTGGCATTTCATTTCATAAAACCCTAGGGTACAGCTAGGCGTTCCAGGGGTGGGGGGTGATGGGTCCCCTTCAGTTGAAATCCAATGAAAAACCAGGGTATGGCTGAAGGCTGTGCCTGGTTTAAAATAACATGAGGATGAGTAAATGATGACATATTTTTCCTTTGTGGGGTGAACTCCCCCTTTAATATTAGTATAATAATACGAGCTTGATCTGAGAGACCAAACAAGGTAACTAACATTTGCTGGTGAACAACATGGTTTTGCTGGATCACCAAGTAGTCCAGCACAGAACAAGCAGTAGTCCAGCACTGCTCTCTGGTTAAGCCATTTTAGAAGCCTGTTAAGTGCACCAGGTAAACTGTATCCCATTCTGGGAACCAGACTACAAAATGTAACATATGTTGGTGTTATTCACAACAGATGCACAACATATGCTGCATTTTAACAGGATATTGTAGCTCAAGAACATGACTGATATGAATATATACTGTATATATATATATATATATATATATATATATATATATATATATATATATATATATATATATATATATATATATATCTTAATTGTATAATTTTATAAGGTTATAGATTATACTTTACTCTGAAACATTTTGAATGCATAAAATATTAATGTACACATTTCTGCAGACTTCAGACCAACATGATGCTGATATATATATATATATATATATATATATATATATATATATATATATGATGCTGATATATATATATATATATATATATATATATATATATATATATATATATATTCATCAAATCTGACTCACCCAATTTCTGAGCAGTCCACAGCAGTTCATCGCTCTGAAATTCAAGAACTTTGTTCAGTTGCTCTGGATCAGAGAATCCATCCTGCATATCTCTCCAGTGGTGGGATAGAAGGTCATTGAGAACAGGGGGACAAAGGAAGTCTATCCCTGGTTGTTTATAACCCTTGCTCTTTTCTTTCCTGACACCCTGTCTGCTGTCTAAAGACGACCGCCTTCTCTCTTTCAAGAATGTGGCCTTTCGACTAACAACACACGCCCCACTGCCTTGGGAGAGCATGGCTAATATTGACAGTCCTTTCCACTTCTTACCTGTCTGATTTTATGGCTATTTATATCATCACTGTTGCTCTTTATCTTGTATTTTTAGTACAAATGACATGTGATCAGCAGGGTAAATGGATGACAAGGGGGCCTTAACCATTGTTTTCATCAACAACACAGAGGCTGAGTGTCAGGAGAGGTCAGTTTGATAAATATGCCAGATGCACAGCTGAATGGAAAGCATTACTGATGATATCACCACTGCACAAACCAAGAATAGAATCAAACTCTCCATTTCAACAAGTCATGAGGTGCGAAGGCATTGTCCTCCAATCACAGCTGACTGGGAATCTGATCCTCACCAGTGTTTTACATTGTGACCTTAATTCCAAAAGTGCCCTGAGCTTTCAGCTGTAATTCCAGTGAGAAGTCAAAGGGCAACGGTTTCTCCTTGATGCAGACTATTTAGTTTATTTAACATTAACTGTGCTGATCACTGGCATTAAGTCAAAACAATTTGTTAAATATAGGGCTTTAAGGTTCTTATTGCTATTATAGGTAGTTCTTATGCAGCTGTGTAGTTGCATTTGAAAGATGTCATTAGCTGCACTATCATGTGACCTCACATGTGGCTGCTGAATTTAAAATATCTGTCAATGAGCTGATGACATACCTGAGTATTAAAAGGGGTCATATGACCTTGCTAAAAAAGAACATTATCTTGGAAGTAACCTACAATGTGTCTGTGGCACAAAGGCTGTTTCTATAAAGTTGGGGAGTTCTAACTTTGCAAGGACAATTTGACGCTTCTAACTCACAGCATGTAAGTACTTTTTTATATATAAATAATTTTCCACTGAAGATTCAAAGGCGAATTTTGAACAGTTTTGAGTAAAGTTTGTTGTTTTTTGTTTCTCTGATCACAAATGCAGACATGGTTTTATGTTTAAGCAGGAGGATATGCAATGCAACATGTAAAAAGACAGTATAAGTCATTATAATCAATAATTATGTCCCCACTGGATGCAACAAATCCCTCGTTTGTAATGAGTTTTATTGGTTTTGTCTCCATGTGCTGGGAGACAGTGTTCTGTCAGAATAAGGGCACCACAGTATGGTGGAAGCGTAATATTTATGTCATATGCTTGAGGCATTTGGCCAATCACAATGCACTGGATAGCTGGCCAATCAGTGTACACCTCGCTTTTCAGAACGATGAGCTTTGTAAAAATTGACGCGTTCCAGAAAGGCATTGAGGAGCAACAATAATGTACATTATGTGGAAAATAATGTGTTTTTGAACCTTAAACTATATAAACACATTGTATTCCGCCAAATACACAAAATAATGTTCTTTTTAGCGATGTCATATGACCCCTTTAATGGTTCATTGCTTTATATATTACAATGTGGGTGTGACAATAAAGCATTTAGCTTAACTTCTCAGTTTTAGCTTTGGCTGAAGGTATATTTATATTGCATTTTTGTTTGCTGCATATTTCTCAGAATTTGCATTACAAAAAGAACTGAAAACCCTCAGTTTAGTAGTTCGGAAGGTCTACAGACTGGCAGAAATGCTGGGAGCTGTAACAATTACATTTTTGAAAGGGGTTACCATGCTGAAAATAATCATAATTAAAAAAAAAAAAAAAAAAAAAAAAAAAAAAAAACATGGTTGGCTGGTTTTAGCTAGTCAGAAGGCTGGTTGTTGAAACCAGCAATTTCTAGTATCTTAGGCTGGTTTTAGTTTTTTGATTATTATATATATATATATATATATATATATATATATATATATATATATATATATATATATATATATATATATATATTTTAATCAGGGTTCTATACAAAATATTAAATAATTTTTTAAGCGGATTTGATTTATGGGACTAAAATATGCTAATTCTGCAATTAAGTGTGAAAACTTCAAAAGTTTGCATGTAATCATACATTTTCCAGCATCAATCAAGGCCTGTTTGTGTCGTACTTACCCAACAGTACAGCTGGGGGGAGCACAACACCAGGGTCTTTCATCCAGTCATCATTTGACAACTCTATGATGATATTTGGATTTCCTTTGCTTGCCTCTGTGAGAAGGGTCTGTACAAATGCAGAGTCCTCCTTACTTTGAGCTTCTTTAAGAGCCTTAACAAATTCTGATTCAACAGGGTGATCTAATATAATGTCGTCTGACATTGTTTGATAACACTCTCAGTAGGGTTTTCCCCTTTCATACTAAGCCCGAGACTGTGAAGTTTCATATGTGGCACATCTGTTGTTGTTCTCTGTGGTTACATCTAAATATAGACAGGTCCAACTGTAAGTTGATCTAAATGTTTATAAGACTAGCGTGAGCATTTACACCATGCAAACCCACAGTGAAGCAACAAAAAACAGTGTAATTAATTGTAAATTTACACTCACAATACAAACTGTTTTCATTTTGTGCAATTTCAGAAAGTCTTACAGGGGTCCTATTATGCTCTTTTACAAAGTCTTGATTTTGTTTTGTGGGTGTACTAGAACAGGCTCTCATACTAGGTTGCTCGAAAAACACATTATTTTTTTCACATATTTTACATTATTACAACACCTCTCTCCCCAGTCTGGCATGAACGGCTGGAATAGTTCTTGTATCAAATGAAGGCCCACCTTCTGAAATACGAAATGTGCTGTGATAGGTTAGCTGCGCCAGTCTGTGTTGTTATTGCCAGCACTCTGTGCCTTGTCGGGAAATGTCATGCCCCTTACCATATTCTTCTGCAAGCTTCAGTGTAAATATTGTCAAAATCTAATCAATTTGAGCGCGATTTAAACCCAGATGATTCTAGTCACTCTAAGTTCATCTGCTTTGGGAAAGCTAGCATGTCTCTGACATAGTGATAACACTCGCTGCCTTCTCTAGAGCAGCTCAACCAGGGCTTGTCCCATTTGTTGGTATTTGTGACATCACAAATCCTGGCAAATATACATTGAAGTCCAAAAGAGTCATTCGTTGTAGTATTTGAAAAGTAATTTTTGTTAAATAAAATATTTCATTTTGAAGAGTTTTTTGAGCTTTGTAACTTTGCAGATCTTTTTTTTATGCTCAAACAGCAACAATACAGAATAACTAAAGTTGAAAAAGTTAAAAAGCATTATAGGACCCCTTTGAATTTCCAAACATCTCCATGTGTAAGCATATATCCCACAGTAAGGATCTGATTTAGGAGACGTGTTTCTAAATACAGTTCAATAAGAAGTGGATAGACAGCGAGAGAGGATCTGTGGACATGCTCTTCTCACTAGACATAAACCTGGTGAGCAGCTGGCCAGCAGTATCGGAACAGTCAATCAAGTCAACAATATTATGCTGTTCTGAGAAGAGCAGTTCATAGAGCTGCTGTAAACCCATAATCTGTCCTGTACTGCTTTAACAGAATACACAAATGGGTCTCTGAAAGAGAAACTCTTTAACCTCCGTGCTCATTTTTGTTTTCCTGCTATAGCATCCAAAAAGGTAATAGGTCAACGATCCCAGGATTCTGGGAGTGTGTAGTGGCGTCGTTTGCCCTCCAGTCCAGCAGGTGTCAGTGAGGAGTCGCAGAGCCAGCGCAGCGGCGGTTTTGTTTTCCTTAGCTGTTAGCATACGAAGCTGCTGTAAAAGATGCCTGTGTCTGTCATGATGGCTGAATTTGACGAAAAGCTGCTGTTGCAGTTTGAAACCCAAGAGCTGGAGGTAAAACAGACGAAAAAGTTTATATAATAATGCTTTTATTCCGCAGATGTCTGTTATTTGGTAAACTGCTACAGTAATTTGGTCGTCAGATGAACAACACTAACGTTAGTCATGAAAAGACAACTCTGGGCATACATATAAGATAAAATAAATAGAAATGTATTGTTGTTATTGTGGAATACAACTTATTTGTACGTGTATATGTTTTATGTGTAGCAATAATTGTCCTTGTGCACGTGGTTATCTATTATTGTATAACGGACGTGTTTGTCTTGCAGTTTATATGCAAGTTGCCAAATTAATCTATTTGATATTTATAATTTACATTGTATCTTAGGCTCCTGGTGGCATTGCTACGCCTCAGGTGTATTCCCAGTTACTAGTCCTGTATCTCCTGAACAATGACATGTGAGTATGGTATATATATATATATTTCATGTTAATTAATATTTATGTTGTCAGTTGATTTTCTCATAACATTAATTTGCTTTATGCAGGAATAATGCCAGATACCTTTGGAAACGGATACCACAGGCAATCAAAACAGTGAGTTTTAAATTTGGATCTAGTTAGTCTAACATAAAACAAAATCAATTTAATTTCTCTGATACAGATTTTAATTACAGGCAAACCCAGAACTGGCTGCTATATGGGCTGTAGGACAGCGTATCTGGCAGCGAGACTTTCCAGGGATCTACACAGCTATTGATGCTTGCCAGTGGTCTGAAAACATTCTCCCTGTGATGGAAGCTTTAAGAGGTACTGAGATCATGTGGTTTGGGGTTTATGCTGTATTTTATTCTTTATTCCTAAATTTGAATTTATAATGAAGTAGGATAGAATGACCTTGACATTTTCCTATGCTCTGTAGTTCTTTTCTTTTTTTTTTTTATGACACATCCTCCTCGAAATGATCTGGCAATAAAAAGATGGTAGGGTTGCCATGCTTTGCAAAGTAGTGGAATAAAAGCTTTAATTTTCAGCATTTATGTATGACAAAGCTGCTTGTTTCAAGCTTTTTTGTTTTTAACAGAACCTGAGGCAAAAGCCCCCACCCCTTTAAAGCCATGTGTTGTGTCATGATCATAAAATAACACCCTTACCCTTTCCTGTACAGTGAGATTTCAGTGTTGAAATACTGGAGGGATGACAAACAAGTTTCATGTCAAGTACTGGAAGTACTTTGCTATTTTCAATAGGGCTGTAGTCAACCAAAGAAATGCTTAGTCGACCAAAGTCCTGTCCTGCGCAACGAACAGTCGACTAAAAAAAAAAAAAAAAAGATGCGATGTTTAGCATTTTGATTGAACATTTATGAAACAATTGTCATAGAGCATTTATAAAACAACAACGAAAAAACATCAATAATACATAAAACTATAATAATAATACGGTTCTTTGAAAATTAAGAGATTCTTTTAACTGCAAAATGAGGAGCTCTGTCCTAGGTCTATAGTGACAATCACAATCGTGCACCTGACCACACCTAACCAACTCCACGTCTGGAGTTAATGACAAAATGTTGTCATCATTAATCACTTACCCCCATGTCGTTCCAAACCTGTAATAGCTTCAGTCATCTTCGGAAAACAATTTAAGATATTTTGGATGAAAACAGGGATGCTTGTGACTGTTCCATTCACTGCCAAGTGAAATACACTGTCAAAGTCAAGAAACCGCTTTTGTGTAGTAGTATGTTAACCTCAATGAAAATTATAATTTTCTGAGAATTTAATATATTTATTATTAAGTAGAATCAGAAAATAACATTAGCATCATTTGGTATCAAATTAAAATTGCTGGACAATTAGGTGTAAATTCTCAAATTGCTTAAAAAATGGTTAATAAAGAAAAAAAAAGACTTTTACCCTTCAATATTTTATATATATATATATATATATATATATATATATATATATATATATATATATATATATATATATATATATATATATATATATATATATATATATGAGGGGGCTGTTGATATAAAACAATCAGCTGTGTTTTCAACAAATGTTAGTATATGGGGTAAAGGAGAGATCTAATTATGCACTTAGCATTACCAAACAAATTCCTAGACAGATTCAGACAATTTAACAGGATAGAACGTTAATCGACCTCTACTTCAAGCTAAAGCTGCAGTCCTTAAGTTTAGCCTCTTTGTTGTCATCTATTTTTGAAAACCTTGAATTATATTCCATGCGTGGGTTGTGATCCAGCATGGGTGAATCTGTTTTGAGGTGAATGTGTAGCCGTCTTTCATCACATCGGTGTGGAAATTCACTGTACTTATTAATCACAGATTCTAGCCTATGTCTTGGAAATTATGACCCAAATAAGAATTTTTACCACATATTGTCATCTGAAAAAGTAACAAGTCTCCCACACTTTGTTCTGACCAACTGAGGAAAAAAGCATTACAAAAAACCATGCTACCAATGGTGATTTAATCTATGACGTGAATGTTCATAGTGACCCATGTATTGGTGGATTATTTTTACTGATCCATGTAGGGACCTGCACGATCCTTCAAAAGGCCTAGTATATGGTACAACAACTTTATGTTTACAGACGTGACGTAATGAAGCAGTGCCGTGCTTGAATTTCCCACAAAAACCTACCCGAACCACTCAAATTGGAAATTTTTATAAATTAACCGTTGTGAATCAGGCTAAAGTAAGGCGATAGTTTCGAACACTGGCTTGTTATGTACTTGCGCTAATACTAATTTTGGATAATTTTTTAACCCAAAAAAGTTACAGACTGCAGTTTCAATTACTTAATTAGTCAGATTTTGATTTTAAAATTTATCCTGGGAAGTGGCCCATATCTTGTTCCCGGATTCCATTTCAAGTGGTTCAGGACTAAACTTAGCTCAGTCATTAACTTGGCATATTCACAGGCAAGTGTGAATCCTTTGAATGATGACTGTTTTCTGGGACAATTACATTCGACTTTATTAGTACTCTGTGATTTTCATGTTAAAAAAAAAGTAAGATGACAACAATTATTTTGCAATCTCTTGACGTATTTAATAAAGTATCTTCAGGGAATGTGCTAAAACACAGCCTTCATTTGATCCCCACATGCCAGCATCTGATCCACCCAGTCCAAAGATAGGTTAAAAATAACCCTTTCCATGTGTCCATGGGTTCCCTATGTACTGGGTTTTAAGACCTCAACAGTTGTTTGTTTTAAAAGCAAATTACTCAAGATTATTTGAACAATAATTACATTTGAAAAATCAAACATTTCGAGTGATTTGTGTGGGTTGTTCCTCAAAATATAATATCTTCTGAATACAAGGGGGAAAGAATGGTGTAGGTGAATGTAGGTTCATTTTTTGTTATTTTTGGTATCTGGTCACTTATTTAAGGTGCCAAGTCAAAATAGACTGCTTATCGCACAATTTAGGGTTTTCTTCTTGTAAAAAAGGTCATAATTATTCTGTGCAGGACAGAAATTAGCAATAAAAATTCAGAGGGTTTGTTTTCTTGACATGAAACATGTTGTCACCCCTCCAGTATTTCAACATTGAAATCACACTGTACAGAAAAGGGTAAGGGTGTTATGGTATCATCATGACACAACACATGGCTTTAGAGGGGTGGGGGCTTTTGCTTCTCCAAAAATGAATCTTGAAAACAAGTGGATAGGAATGTGTGCTCTGATTGGTTGGAGGAATGGCATGTCATCCACTGGCCGAGGTTAGTATAAAGGCCAGGGCCACTTTGCCCCAGAACAGATCTAACAACTGCAGGGAATCATTTACTGCCGTGCCACAGCTTATTTTTTTACTTTTTGGGGGAAGACAGCCATTGAAGTTATACAGCAAAAGGCTTCAAATCGACCCTTAACATGGACATTCAGCGAGCTTCCTCATTGTTGGGGTCTCCTGGCTCCATGGAGAGCCTTGAGAAACAACTAAGCTGCCCGATTTGTTTGGACATGTTCACCAAACCGGTGGTGATACTGCCCTGTCAGCATAACCTGTGCCGTGGATGTGCTAGTGATCTTTATGACTCTCGAAACCCATATCGTTTCTCTGGTGGTGTCTTCCGGTGCCCTACTTGCCGTTTTGAAGTGGTTCTTGATCGTCATGGCGTGCATGGACTTCAGAGAAATCTTCTGGTTGAGAACATAATTGACATATACAAACAGCAGCAGGAAGGTGGAAGTGGTGGCAGCACCACAGAAACGCCGATAAAACCTAAAAGCTCTAAAGAACCAATGTGCCAAGAGCATGAGGACGAGAAGATCAACATCTACTGTGTGACTCACCAAGTTCCCACTTGCTCCATGTGTAAAGTCTTCGGCCAACATAAAGACTGTGAAGTGTCACCACTTGCTAGTGTCTATCAGGCTCAAAAAGGGGAGCTGAGTAATGCCATTGATGCTCTTGTGGCAGTTAATGGTCGCCTTCAAGCATTGCTTAACCAGATGGAGGAGGCCTGCACAACTGTTCAGGACAATGCTCAAGGTGCCAAGCAAAGGCTTGGTGAATGCTTCGATTCCCTGTATGCAGCCTTGGAAGAGCGTAAGAATGCCCTCTTGGAACGTATAACCAAGGAGCAAGATGAGAAGATAGATGCCCTCAGGAGTCTGGCCAAGCGTTATGGGGATCGTCTTCAGGCAGCCACAGAGTTGACGGACACTGCCCTGCAAGCACTGGAGCAAAGCAGTGCTGCAGATTTCCTGCTGGCCTCCAAGAACCTGATTGCACAGACAAAGGATGTGACGAAGAGCTCATTGGCTGAAGAAAGGCCTGAGCCAGGCTTTGAAAGAATGGACCATTTCACTCTGGATACAGAACAAGTGGAGACTTTGTTGTCCAAGATGGACTTTGGAGGAGATGATGATGAAGAATTTGAAGATGCTGAAGATCAGGAAGAAGAGTAAATGGGAATAGTTTCATAGAGGGCAAATAGGATGTGATGAAGGACAAGCAGATCAAGCAAGGACAATAGCAATGAGAGAGACACAGGTTTAATGTTCGTATATCACTGCTACGCAGTGTCAGCATTTCAACTTTGATGACAATAAGAATATTTCAGAATAACTAGGTGCCACTTTTATACTTTTTATAATGTAGTTGCTGTTGTCACTTTTAAAGTTATCTTCTTTTACATGTTTTACTTAGCATTGTTGTAACAGTATGTGGTTATACAGTTCTGTTTACTCAAATGTGGACTTAATGCTTTGATATTAAATAAAATGTTCAAATTTATTGAGATGAGTTTATTTACTTTACAATTATTTTATTTAAACATATTTTCAGTACAAATCAAATGTCAAATTTAAGAAGCAGTTTAAACAGAATATATTGGAAATGGAAAATACTCCAAAGGTTGCTGTTTACAAGTAAACTCTGTGCACTCCTTGCCCTCAACTTTCTTCTCTGGTTAAAGGCACATGCTATTTTTAAAAGGTAAGAGGATGAGATATAGCTGGGGGACCTTGGGGGTAGAATTCCAGAATAGGACAGATGGACACTGCCTTCACCTCCCCCAGCACTGCAGCAGCTCTAGCTATTCATGATTTCAGGTCAAGGCAAGTGAGAAATCAGGAACTGGAAATCAGGTTGTCTAGCATGGATTGACAAGCATAAAAAAAAAAGCAACAAGCAAAAATCCTATTAAATCCTCCAAATGTAATTTGTTGCTTGTGAGGTGGTAAGACCAGACATATTTCACACATGGAGTCAATCTGAATTTCTTTCTGTAGAGGGCATCCTTGTATAACATGCTCTTGTCTATGTGTAATTTCTAAATGGCGGGCTTGTTGGCTCTGCTTACTGTCCTTGTGTTGCATACAAGTAGCTGTTAGTAGACACTGTTGCTATGAGTGTTGCTATTTACTTAGTCTTCAAAGCATACCCCTGTGTTTGATTTAATGGAGTTTATAAGTAATTGTCTGGATCCAAAGCAATATATTTGTATACCTGGGTTAATGGATAATGTCACACTTATAATTCCTTTAAGTTTCTTGAAGTACTTAAAGTCCAATGTAGTAATAAAAAGTGACAGATACAATGACAGACACCAAGAATGCATTTATTTGAATTAAAAATTTAGCAGAAATATTATTACCATTTTAAATTATGGGTTTCTATTTTATTATATTTTGAAATATAGCTTATGGCAAAGCTTAATTTTTTTAGCAGCCATTACTCCAGTCTTGAACGTCACCTGATTCTTCAAAAATCGTGTAATATTCTGATTTGGTGCTCAAGAAACATATCTTATTATTGATTTTGTGGCAAACTCGGTATATTTGAAAAATATTTTTTAAAGAATATATAGAATAGAATAAAAAAAGAAAACTTTATATAAATATTTTCAATCAAAGTGTCATTAAACCCCTGTTTTAGCACTGGTCGTTCACACCTCAGATTTGAAAAGTACGTAAATGGTTGCATAAAGTTGTGGGAGTGAAGAAGGAAGAAAATAACAATTAAAACACAGACCTACAACACACTCATTATAGAGACTTGTTGTTTTTTGGTGTGGGGGGGGGGTTCAACTAAATGGGTGTGAACTGCTGTCTGTATAAAGTTTAAGACCACTGTTGTACTGTTATGAAACATAAAAAATGGTTTAGTGCATTTTCCAAAGTGTTGTTATAGTACTTTAACTGTCACCAGTACCTTCTTTCCTTGTCCGTGCCTGGGTGTGTGCAAAGATGCAGAATATAGAGTGAAAGGAAAGAGTATGCAGGTGTGTTGGGAGATTACCACCTTTTTAAAAATATTTGTGTTTTTCCTCTTGTGCTTCATGTTACTTACAGAGTCCACCCGTAGGAGGGCATATGGGCTAGTAGCGCAAGCTTACACCTCTATCAGTGCAGAGGACTTCGCTGCCTTTGTGGGATACTCTGTAGAAGAGGCGGTCAAAGGTACATAATCCAAGACACTGAGTGCTGCAAAAATATTAAATATTATATTTATATTATATTTAGGGATTAATTATTGTTATTAATTAAATAATTTTGTGTATGTTGATATATGGATTTCCCCCCCTAACTTTTTTTTTTTTTGCTTATTCTGTCTGTTCCAATCAGTATTTCATATTTAAAAACAAAAACATTTAAACAAGTCTGAAGTTATTTTGAAATACTCTTACATATAATTGGCCATCATTAGAATAAAAGTTAATTTAATTTGGCTGTGATGATTTCTTGATCTTCTGCAAAAGCAGTGCAACTTGTATTGGTTTAGAGATAAATGTGAACAACCTTCTGTTGTCTTTGTGATATAAATGTCTGTTTCTCTTTCTTTTAAGGTGTAGTTAGCCATGGGTGGCAGGCGGATCCAAACACCAGGATGATCATGCCACAGAAACCAGGTGGGGGCACTGTTTCACTTCTTATTACCAATAAGAACAGATGTTTCTTCCCCCCACTCTATGACTCATACCTCCATAAGGTTTCATTCAGGGCCTCTCCTCTTTACAAAGCGCTTGTTCCAACCAGTTAACGGTTCTGCAAGGTTTTTTTTTTCATAACAAGCATGTGAGTTGGTGACTTCACTCAGACTCCACTTTCATCCTGCTCTCATGTTTGTCGCTGATTGGCTCTCACAGTTTCTGAAAGATTCCTTCATTTTGTAAACAACGAGAATTTCATTTGTTTTTGGTCACCTTATGTTCATCATTCTTTCATGCGGTGTGTTTTAGTGCACAGCTTTTTATGTGTTCGCCTGTAACCATTGAGAACTGTTTTTACGAGAGACATTTAGTCCAAAGGAACACGAACAAGCAGCATCTGGGTTTCTGCATGGGCCTCGTGAGACAGTGCAGATGTCTGTAATGCATTTAAATAACTGATGATTGAGAAATTATTCCCAGTACCGATGACCTGCAGCTTTCACTGAGAGCAGCTGATGTTTATTAATTCAACACCGTTGCCATGACATTTTTCTTTCTTGCATAAGCTGTTACATCTGTAACCGATCCTGTTGCACATATATTCTTGTTCTGTGCTCGACATTGTTTACATTCATATGTCTATGTGTTATAGAGCAGATCGTATGGGGCTTGAAGGAATCCCCTCCTCTCTCATGTTTTCTTCTGCCTTCCTTCCCCTCTCACCAGATCCGCCCCCGGTCTCTCTGGTTCCCAACGAACAACAGCTGGCCAGACTCACAGACTACGTGGCTTTTCTTGAGAACTGATAAGCACTCCACCCTCTTCTTCACCACCTCTGTTTTACCGAAGAAACCTGTGGAATCCAGGACCCTTCACACACATTTATCTGTCCTGCTTCAGTGATGGAGCCACCATCTTTCTTTTGTCTGTTTTGCTTCTTGAACTTGTCAGCCACAGTGATGTAGGAAAGTTCCTAATTCTTTTACATCTACTGTGGAGTATGACATTGCTGTCAATATTGTAAATGATTGTTTTTCAGCATAAATGCTTCACTATATGCACATATTGTTCAGGCTTTTTGTGCTGTTTTCATATTACTGGTCAAAATCACATCCTTATGTAATTTCATAATAACAAAGATGATGGTTAGGACTTCCTTTTACAAATTGTGTACAAAATCACTCTTCAGAATGAGTAGACATTTGTCTAGACATGTAATAAAGTTTTTATCATATAAATTTGGGCACATTAGACAAAATTACTTCTTGCAGTATTTAATGCATTCAGTTATGCACTGTATAAACAATATTCTCTTATGTTTTTGCAGTGAATAAAATGTTAACTTTTTAACCACTAAACATTTTTTTTTTCTCGTTATATAATAATTTATGAAAGTCAGTTATGAGGGAATTGTTCAGTTTATGATAGCTGGGGAACAAAAAAAAACTTGTCATTCCTAGCAAAGGTATTGTTTACCAGTGCAGACAGCCGACAGCTCAAAGCAGCTTATTTTGGGAGGCGCAGAGTTGTGTTTAAGATGTTTTCCACTGTCTGACAAGTGTTTTGTTGACTGTGCATCTCTGTCTGTCTGCTATTCAGATGTTTTGCTCTGCCGCTGGTTTCTCACGCAGAGTGGATTTGAAAAAGCAGAGGAGCCAAACCAGCTGTTGGCCACTGTCACATCCTTTCAGCTTGAGAATAAAAGTGCGATGCATATGATACTGTGAGAATGTTAACCTGATCCATTTTACCATATGTGTCTTCGGATTTTATCTTCCATATTGCATTTGCCCATCTTTTTGCAGTTTGAGGTTGCACCAACCTGGTCCTATCCAGTTTTTGACTAATATTATTATTATGGACTTGTGTTTAAGTTTCTAAGTGCCCGGGTCTAGCATCTTGCCTAAGGTTATTGGAAAAGAGTTGGCTGTCTGGCACTTGACAAGTTTACTGTTTGCCCCTTATCTGGCATGAAACCCCTCAACTTTTACGTCAATGACTGAACCGTTATGTTTATTCTTAGCATATTTAATTTCTGAATATTTTAAAGGAGACTCTGTTTCTAATTCTTTAGACTGCCAACATAATCCTGCAAACTTCAGTTTAGTCTGTTCTCTAAAAAACAAAAACAAATGTTGGAATGTTGACAGATGCCTCATTTGGTTGTGCATTCTTTTCCCATGTGCTCTATCACAGTGTGACAAAGACTGGAAGGACTTTGCTCTACTGAGAGGTAAATGTGTTAAACCTGCAGACTTCGTTTTAATTATTACTTGGACCAGCCTGATTTCCTTTGATTTTATATTTCTATATATTATATCATATATTTTAAGCTGTATGATCAAGTGCAAAAAGACCTTCAAAGGACATGTTTCATGATCTGAGATCATCACTGACCTTACATCACATAAAACTGTAATAAATGCAGACCAGCTGAACTTAAGTCTTTGGCTCAGGACCGGTCAGGGTAACAGACACCGGCTGTACCGGAGCAGCTGGGGTACGTGTGTGTGTGTGTGTGTGTGTGTGAGAGAGAGAGAAACTGTTCAGCCATTTGTGAGGACAAATGAAACCGATATCCACTCCTGAACCTTTAAAGTTGGTGTTCTTTTAGCTTGCTTTTTGAATTCTCCTTGACAAATGATAAATCAGCATTGTTATGGTAGTGTTGTTCTTTGCTTTCAAATAAAACAGGCACCCTGAGGTAGGTTTACAAGGCCAGGTCTTACCTCTTCTTCGACAGATGTTTGTAAAGTGCCATTGGCCATTCCTAATGAGCTCAGTGTTTGCAAGGGTTAAGGGTAATGTCTGTATCCCATCATGCTACATGCCACAGAGGTGACGTGCAGTAAAGATGAGCAGATTTCGGATCCTCCACTTGCCTTTACATAACTTTTCTTATGGTTTCCTCTTTGTAGAGATTGTCATATTTTTGTCTCTCAACAACATGATGAAGTCTGAAGGTCTGGGATTGAATTTGTAGAGAATTTTTTTTCTGCTTTTGCTAAAGAAAAAGTGTGTTACATCTTAAAATAGTGAAATGACTTCATCTCCTTGTGTCAAATTTTCTGAATCTGTTTAACATTTTGATTCAGCACGTGAGTTGTAAGTGTTGCCATCCCACAAACCTGAACTTCTCTCCAGTACTGTCATTCTGTTTGTGGATAGAGTGCGTTATGAACCATTGAGGAAGAAGGGATATTTGTCAAAACACAGAGTAATAGATTTTTACATTTAAATAAACAAAAATCCTGCTGCTTGTGGTGGTGAGTGTTTCCATGTGGGTGGATGAGTCATAGTTTTTTTTTTTCTTCTTCTTCTTTTTTTCAACCTATGAAGCATTTAAACAGTTTAAAACACTAAAAATAGCAAAATATTCAGAAGAAGCTGTTTGTTCTGATTAATTTATGGTGTAAAATGTTATAATTAATGGTTATAGATGATTCTGGAGCGGGGTAGATGCTCCTGATTAAAGAATGGTGCAACCTCATAGAGTTAAAAGAGTGACTCATTTAATTTGACCCATATGGAATTCCGAAATTTCTGCAGATTTTTTGTGTATTTCACATACCCTGTTAGTCCATAAAAAGTCAGAGGTGGATAGCATTGCTTTGTCATTATGTCTCTGTATGTAAACTACGGAAGCGGTCAGACCAACATGAACACCAGCGCACACATGAAGGTGGCCTCCAAATACAAAACACACTGCCATCCTTATAGCAAATGTTTTAGGTTCTTCTCCGTGGTAAAATGAACTCACAAGGATTAAAAAACAATCCTTTTAAGAACAGTTAAACAAGCTGCAGCTGCTTTTCATTTGGCTCCAAGTAGTTGTGCATTTTAGTTCCATTATTATGATCTTAGATAAAAATAAAAAAAGGAAAAAGATTTATCTTCTTTCTACAAATAATCATTGCCATTATTTTTCTTTGTGCAGGGGTTTAGCTGTCATCCAAGATTGTATCTCATTTTTAATTTATTAATCTACATTGTATGTTTGTTGAAGTTGTTCAACTATCTGGGTGTTCCAAATAATTCATACAACTTGTTTTTTTTTTTTATCACGAGTTGCATGGAGACTGTAATTATCAACTGTGCTTCCTGGTAAGATTACCTAAAGCCCACCCAACAGGAAAAATCTAATTTACCAGCCCTTTTTCTAGGGCCACTGCAGTTATGCCCTGAAAAAACAGTCAGTTTAAGGTTTAAGCATTGTGGCTTGCTTATTAGGCCTAAAACATACTGTATATAATACAATGTCAGATCAGAGTCTGACGGCTGCCAGTGCTCCACACAGAAATCTGATCTCACCATCATCCAGTCTGTCCGGAGTGACATGAAGAAACAGAACAAACTGAGACAGAATAAATCCAGAAGAGCTGTGGCAACATCTCCAAGATGCTTTAAGAAACCTACCTACTGTTTCTTCATGTCACTCCAGACAGACTGGATGATGATGAGATCAGATCTTTGTGTGGAGCACTGACTGCTGTCAGACTCTTTGTGCAAACAAAAATCTCACTGGATTATACAATTAATGACAAAATTTCAAGTGTAAACTGATATTTCTTACTCACACACTACAGCAAAAGATATAAACTGACTTATATGAAATAACTGACTTAAAACCATTTTTAGCTTGTGTAAATACTATTGTTTGATCATTTTGGCCACCAGTGTATGTATAGTACAGTGTAGTACAAGTGTCAAATGTGCATATTTCCTAATATGCAGGTTTTTACATAGAGTACATAGAGTAAAAAAAAAAAAAAAAAAAAAAGGATTCAAGGACAGACTGTCCCTGTTATTACTATTATTAAGCAGTATTTATTGTTCAGCAGAGTGTTAGTTGATAGCAAAAGACAAACTAATGAGAATTATGAGAAATCTCATTTTCAACATTACTGAGAAAGTTTTTGTTATTTCAACCTGCCACTTGCTCCATAAATTTAGAGTACTTTTCCATGGGCTTCAAACCTAAACATGTACAGGCCAAGAAATTACATAATGCTCCCTAGAAGCTCAAGTTTGTCAGGATATGGAAAGGCAGATGTGCTAAACACTCAGCCAAAGCAGTCAGTTCTCATCACAATTAGATTCAATCATTTTCCATTCAAGTCACTGAGAGAGAATGGAAGTGAAGTGAAGTGAAGTGAAGTGAAGTGACATTCAGCCAAGTATGGTGACCCATACTCAGAATTTGTGCAGAAATGCACACACACAGAGCAGTGAACACACACACACACTGTGAGCACACACCCGGAGCAGTGGGCAGCCATTTATGCTGCGGCGCCCGGGGAGCAGTTGGGGGTTTGATGCCTTGCTCAAGGGCACCTAAGTTGTGGTATTGAAGGTGGAGAGAGAGCTGTTCATGCACTACCCCCACCCACAATTCCGTCCGGCCCCGAGACTAGAACTCACAACCCTTTGATTGGGAGTCCAACCCTCTAACCATTAGGCCACGACTTCCCCCAGTAGCACAAGATAAAGTATACAATTCAAAATGTTTAACCAGAATTGTTCATACTTGCATGTGAACAAACAGGTATCTGTGAAGAATATTCTTGCCTGCTTCACCCTCTCCCAACGAATGGGAGCATTTGGTGTCTCATTGGTGGCTGACGTGGAAATATTACCCAAAACGGAGGCAGATGAGAAGCATCAGGATGTTACGAGTCAGTGGAAAAAGCCCTTTCCCATCTTTCATCTGGAGCAGGGGGAAGTCTGTGGGTTGAGGGCTAATCACTGTTCTGGGGCAGAAGGCTGAAGATGAGTGTGGGATGTGATTTTGGTTTGGCTGAGGTGGACATAATGATTCTCTTCACTAAATAAATGGACAGTTATGTACAGCTGTGTAAAAAAGCAAAATATTATTTTTTATTTTTTAAATATTATACAATTAATTTAACAAAAGCCTAGCTCTAAATATTAAACATGGATTTATATTATACCATTCTGACTGCAGATTCTTCAGAAAGACTGATAGTGGTGTACAACATGCTACAGGAGCATTTTCTTCTAAACAGCAAAATGCATTGATTACATCTATGGCTTGATATAGATAATGTTTATGCACTCGTGAAGTAATGTTTCTTAAAGTTTAAAGATACTTTGTTTTTACTTATTTAAACTGTAATGCATCTTACAGTTTAAGTTTTTTTTTTTTATTATTTAAACATATGTTTATCATAATTATGATCAAAGACTAGCCAATTTCCCCCAAAACATTTCATCATTCAGAAGGAAAGGAAATGAGGTAAGGCCAGAACTATAATCTTATTTTTATTTATTTAGTTTTTCTCGTTTTAACCTCCAACATTGGGTAAATACTAAATGGGTAAATGGATAAATAATAATAAGTTATCAATGCAGTTTCCTAGCAATAAATGTTAAAAAAAGAAAAGAAAATTCATCTAATTAGTAACTACAATTATGAGATATAAATACATTGTAAAAGTTATTGTTTTACACAAATGTCTTGAACCTTCAACAACATACAATATATTGATTTTTGTTTTGATTTGTTAGTGCCTTTTCACATCAAACACGAAAAACAAAAACATGTAACAAATTGCAAACGAATGATGTTACACTAAGGTGCCAATGACCTTGGAGACAGATACGGTGCCAGTGCCATGAAATGCTTGTCTCCCACAGTCAGAAAAATGGAGATAGTTTTCCTTTGTGATGCAGCTTGCAGATAAATTGGACTTATGGTGAGCCCTTTCATGATTTGAAATATATGTGTGGTTTTTGTTTTTATTGAACCCGTGGAAAGCCAAAATCCCATTAGGATGAGTCATTCAATGAGCCTGGGATACACTCAGAGCAAAAAGTCACAGAGCAAAAAAGCTTGAACTTCTCATCTGAATAGATAGAAAAGAACAAGAACTATGAACTATGTACTCTGTAACTTACACAGACAACTGAACCATGTAGACCTTTTGAAATCCCCTGTTAATATTCAGAGTGTATCTACTTCACACTTCTAGAGCTTCTTCCGCCACTTTGTGTACACATGAACCCTTCCCTTTTTTCCACTCCTTTTTAAAATTTGTTTCATGATGCCTAAAAATAGTTGTTGAGAGATGAGAATATATTTAACACACACACACACACACACACACACACACACAAACACACACACACACACACACACACACACACATATTAAATCAACTATCAGGTATGACGTTTTGAAAGGTCAGTATTAGAAAGATAATATATTAATAATAATCTATATTGAAAGGCACCATATTCCTAAAAATTGAGTACTGAAGTGAAGTCTTTTTAGTACGGGTGTGTAAGACCTGTGAAAAATTATGCAGGAGCGAACCAAAATCTTCATAAAAATGTCAATGAAATACACCATTGATTTAGCACTGTTTTTCATTCTTCTAAACTTCTGTTTAACTAAACCAGAAGAAGAATGTAATAACATCCTACTATGGTAACGCTTTATTTTAAGGACCAGTTTTCACTAATAAGTTGCTTATTACTAGCATATAAGGTGTTTATTAGTAAGGCACATATTAATGGCTTATTCTGCATGACCATATACTATATCCCTTAACCCAACTCAATATCTAAATCTAACATCTACCTGAGTTAACAGTTAAAGTAAGCCTCAGCATGGGAAGGGGGCCACAAGGACTGCTGCAAAATCCACATAGCTAGCTGCAGATTGTTCCGGATGCATATATGCTGCTGTGATGTATTTACAAACAGACTGTCAGAAAAAGAAAATGCAACACGTGAAAGGGATGCTTTGTAAATTGTTTATAAAATGTGTGGATTGACATACAGTTTAGGAATGGAAAAAAATTCATAGTTTATACATTATTGACTCAGCTGTTGACCTTTCCCATTTAAGCTATTTACAATAACTTTATAAATACGAAAGACTGGAACTAGTTTTGGAAAGTTTTATGTGGTAGTGTTACTCTGAAAATGTTAAGAAATTGTAATCTTTCTAAAGTGGGTCACATAGAGTTCACAGTGAAATGTTTCTCGAAGTTTATCTTTAGTTGCCATAGAACTTGATTTATAGAACATCTGCCAGTGAAGCCGTCTGTCCTCCACAAACAGTCTTGATTTGGGGTAATTCCCAGTGTGATAAAAAGTCAACTGTTCACAGGAGAGTGATGAAATTACAGCTTTGGTGGAACAGAGGAAATCAGAGGCTATAACCTCTTTTTAATATGCACAGGTTCCTGCACTTTCAACAAGCTGATTCATTTTATATAATTTTTCAATGTCTGAACTTGCAGTATGTATGCGGGATAAAGGAAAGGGAGAATAATGTTATTGTACCTCTGAAATATAAGCTGCCAGTGCAGTATGTCTTGAATTACACACTATGCTTTCCTCTGAGCAAAGGCCACATCTGTTCATTTATTTCTTGTTCTCTCTGCAGAATTTGGCGTGAATGATCAGTCATAAAATGATATTCTTCTCAGCATGACTCACAGCAAGAGTAAAATCACTTTTAAACATGAATCTTTTGTGATGCATTACAAAAAAGAAAAAAAGAAAGCACAATCAAAATCAAAGTTTTATAGAAAGAGTAATTTATTTATATCTGCCCATTTCCAAGTGAAAAAACCCCACCCCAAATCATATGGAATGTAAAAAATACATTCCAATTTCTTTTTGAAACCAAAACTTGTGTGCAAGGCAATGGTTCCAAAAAAATGCATATTTAAAGAAATTACTTTCTTGGTTTCATATAATGTTCATGGTATCAAACATCAAAATAACATTTGTTTGGAGATTTTAGAGTCAAGGGAGATATCCAGCGATATGACCAGAAAGAGCAATTAAAATTCTTCCTCTCAAGCAGTAAAAACAAAAACACAAAAAAGGAATTAAATCGTCATGACCTTACAAAGATTTACTGATATGTTTTTATCAAGATACTTTCACAAGCAAACCACATGTTTAAAATAGCATAACATTTAAAAAAAAAATTGTCCTGGACATTTACAATGGGTTTTTTTCAAACCCTCACACACATGAAAAATAAAACAATAACAATTCTAATAAACTGAATGTAGCACCAGCACGAAACAAAGAATCTTGTTCTGCTTCTTTCTTTTTTTTTTCTTATGTGGAAAATACTACTTCAAGGATTTCTTCAATCCTCTTACAAGCTCCAGTGCAGGCATCTTGGCTGTGGCTGTGCTTCTTGTTTTAGGTGCTCTATCCTCTGAGTGTTGTCAGTGGTTAGCTTACAATCTTCATTAATTCCTATGTTTTAACCGCAGCTATGATCCCTTGTTTTACAGGTGCTGTTAAAAACAGACAATGTTAAAGCGATACCTTCTTTATCAATCAATACTTACACTAAAATGACCTTGACATGCTATTTTTTTGAAGTAAACACACCTGCTTTTCCACAAGCCTTCTCACACTCATCTTGTGTATCAAAGCGATTCTGGTTCCCTCCACATCCTCCGTACCAGAAGCGGGTACAGTTTCCACTAAGCGGGTCATAATGCCATTTAAGCACAAATTTAGTACAGGAGCCTTCTTCTTTTGGTAACTTGCAGATATCCACACTGAAGCGCAGGGCAGCTGTTAGAGGGTGTAGCAAGGATGAGAAAAAAAAGACAGTGATTTTAATTGAGTATCTGATTATTTGCAAATATATATACCTGCATACAATTTTTATGATTTCTGGACGGTGGCATTTCATATGTTATGTCAACTGCAAAGTGATTTCTTATAACCACATATTTTTCCCTAAAAATTTCCACAGCTATATAAACCTTTCAGTTCACTTTACACAACATTTACATTAGGATTTAGTTGCAATTATTTCCAGGAATCATTAAAAAGTATTGGTCACTAAGGAAAATAAGTTACTTGACTTGCCAAGGTCTTTCACAAGAAAACAGTTCATGATCTGAACATGGGCCATATTGTATGAATTATTATCCATGACAGGATGTTTCTTGTGCAAACCAATTCACATGAATCAGGCATTATTGGAACTGAATGACAACAGAACTGTCTTATACTGTAGATACATACTGCCAAATTGAATTGTTTCATGACAAATTAAACTGAACTGAATAATGACATTATGGTCTTGATACAGCTGCTAGGCCTGTAGCAGGATTTGGATTTGCCTCTTTTGCAAAGTTTGTATCATTGATTCAGTTACTTTCCTGTTTAATATTGTGAAACAGCTTTGAAATCTTTATGTCTATAAACCAATATAAAAATAAAAGGTGACTTGACATTACTGCAAGGAATCTAATCTGAATTTTAAATCTGTTTCTCTCAGTTAGCATTTTTTTAATGTGGTCTTGTAATAGAATTGAAACACTTCATGACTGTTGAAATGGGTTACTAGAAGTTAACCGGTGGACTGACCTGGAGCTGGTGCTGGGGGGAGAACAGCTTTGACATGCTCTTCACTTGCTTTAGGTTCAGCCACTGTGGTAGTCAAAAAAAAAGTTTTGTTTTTTTCAAGAATTTTTACATTTTTCATTTTATTGTACCTTCTTTTAAGTATTCTAGAAGCCACAAGTAGCCAAGTAATAGGCTAGTAATAGAACAAACATTATATTTGTGTGCTGGAGAGTTAGTATGTCATACATCACTGTACTATTGAGAAAGGCACTGCATTTAGTGTGCTGTAAATGCTTTAGTTTAGCCATCTTAGCCAATTAATAATTGATCTACTTTTGTAGCTATAGATTGTTTCAGTTCATCTTGTTTTGGGATTTAAGACATTGAGTACTGCAACTTGTATACTCATAATTCATAATTTTATGGCTCAATCATGATGTATTTGAAATAGAAATAACAGGATAAATCAGTCGCTGCAGTGATCAGGTCAAGGGGTCAAATGGCACACATACCTGGCTTCATGCAGCGTTTGAAGCAATCAGCCTCAGTCTCAAACCTATTGTCATTTCCTCCACAACCTCCATACCAGAACTGTGTACAGAATCCATTTTGTCTGTCAAAGTACCACTTAGCTTTGTAATCTTTGCATGGCAGCCCAGTGTCAAAGTCAAGTGAACATGGGTCCATTAGATTGTTAACTGAAACATGCAAACAAATGGACACAAACAAAGAGGGTTTATCATGAAAGAGGAAAGACAAAGTTAGTTAATGAACATATAGTCAGTAAATTTTAGGTGACTGTAGCTCGTTTAGAGGAATTAGCTAATTATTTGAGTGGGTTAGCTGTATTAAAGTCCAGATTATGCAAATCATGTCATCTTCAAGTCAAGCTTGAATTTAAACTTTACTGCTTACACTTTGTTATAGGTTATATCTGCAAAAGGCAAAGTTTGCTATTGACAAAGAAATTATTAAGTTTCCTAAATATCTTTGGATAAAATAGGAATCATGTTTCTAAATGCATTCATTAGTATTATCAGCCCCGTCAGTCCAAATAAATGGCCATTGGACCTTGTTTGCAAAAGCACTTTGAAACATTTATATTTTACATCCCTTTTCTGGTTCATTTGATTTATGTGCTATATATCAGCCATCTGCAGGTAATTACTGTGATGTCAGTCTCATTAACTCTGTCTGTGCTGGGACCATTTCACAAATCTCTGCTTCATAACCCATAACAGAGTTTTATGTGAGACAATCATTTTCCCCTTTCATTGTATTGCACTTTGTTAGTGGGTCAAGTCGAACAATGTCTAGTTCAATACAACTAAGGTTAGTTTATTAGTTTTTGTAGATGCATTTATGTTAAAAGTCAAACTACCCTGAATTAAATGGGGCTCTCTTTTGCCAGCTAATAAAAACAATGACCTCATTGTTTTGCAATGCCGAAAGCCTCCGTCCAAACATAATTAAGAAATCACTTACAGTGCAGATTCAAAACTCTAAAAAATACCCTTTAACATGCAGTTTTATAAGCTGCTCTGACTTTACAAATGTATATATTTTGTCTTTGAAACAATCAGTGCAAAGAATATTGTATATGCAGACACTTGATTTTTTACTTTTCTAAAACACAGGAAACCTCTAAGAACTTTTTTTTCTTTTATCCCAAAGCACTCACAAGGCTGCTTTATTATATTATTTAAAAAAGTCAAAACAAAATAGTTTACTTGTCTGCTCACAAACAGGTAAACAAAAAACTGAACTGATCCATGTGCTGTTTGTTTGTGGATTAGAATTGATGGAAAAAAAAACTTTTAACATGCAAATTTTTAACATGCAAAGATGATTCTGCTGTTAATTGTTAGCATTACTTACTTGTTTCTGGTTTACTTAAGGGTGCAGAGGACACAATCCCCATTGCTTCACTCGGAACCTTCTGTTCTGCCATTTCTGTACAAAAAGACCAGATCTCGGTTAATTAGATCTCCAAAACTTCATGGCTTTCCGCCAACATTAAGGCTTTCCTACTTGGGAGAATGCACTAAGAATGTGCTCTTGTTTCTCTATATAGGAGTAAAATCATCTTGCTTATAGAGCAAATTCTCTCACTTACTAATTTCTGGTTTACTTAAGGGGACAATTCCTTTCACTTCACTTGGATTAAGAACCTTCTGTTCTGCTGATTCTGTTCAAAAGAAATCTGAGGTTAACTAGATCCTGCAGAAATCATAGTTTTCAGTCATCGTGAATGCTTTCTTATCACACTTCAATTATGTACTGTAAGAGAGCAAGGTCTATTAAAACATTATTTCCTCTGCTTTGTTCGTTTTGCTAGATTCAGAAAAAAAATCTGGTCACTTACTCATTTCTGGTTTACTTAAGGGTGCAGAGGGTGCATTCCCCATCACCTCACTTAGAGTAAGAACCTTCTGTTCTGCTGATTCTGTTCAAAAGAAATCTGAGGTTAACTAGATCCTGCAGAAATCATAGGTTTTCTGGCAAGGTTTAAAGCATTCTTATTCTATACTACCTGTGTGTAACAATATGGAAGCTAGAGTTATAAAAGAAAAACACATAGCTCTGTTGTACTACAGTATATCAAATGAGCAAAGTTAATTCTGTCACTTACTTGTTTCTGGTTTACTCAAGGGTGCAGTGGGCACAATCCCCATCACGTCACTTACAGTAAGGACCTTCAGATGTGCTGATTCTGTTAAATATGAAGAATGAATATAAAGGTAACATCATCCTGCACTGGCCAACATTAAAAGAATGGTTTGTGAAAATTAATAAATCAATAAATACAATTAGGTTATCAATTTACTTTACTGATGCTGACATTATAAAATTTTAATGACCAGGAAGCATTAAAAATGTGCTTTTTATGAGGACATCCAGTCTGCTTTTTTTGCAAAATAAGAACTAGGGCTGGCCAGCTTCATAAAGAAGAAAAAGTAGCCGTCCATATGATTTGTGGTCTACAAGTTTAAGACACCCAAAACCTTTGTAAGAAACAGGTCATAAATTACTATTCACTGAAAATCTTGTCTTCCAGAACAGGCCACAAATCTCCTTCACTAACCAAATAAGGTTTAAGCCTAGCTCTTCTCCTTTTGTGGAGTTAAGTGCACTGTGTTTCCTGACGAATGCAGATGAGGAACACTCTGCACATCACCAGTAATGTGTTCCACTCAAATAAATAAAAATCTTACTGCTTCATAAAGAAGTAGATGACAATTTTTTTTTTTTTAGCTGTTCATGTAATGCATTTCTTTTAATTTCATTACTTGTCAATTAATCGATTGCTTAAAAAAACATGAACTTACTTGTGGGAACAATGCCTTTGTAGGTGCTGGCAACATGACCATTGACACTGCGAGTATTGACCACTACATGGTAAGTTTCGGCTGCCTCCAACTCAGAAATGGAGAGATGGCTGCCGGTCACATTTTTCCTCAGCACCAGACTGTGATCCTTCAGGCGAGTCACAGTAACCTCATGGGTGGCCTTCGAATCACCACTCAACCACTGCAGGGAGAATCCGCTGGAGGTGACGTTAACCAGGTGCATTTTCTCCATATCTGTTTCTGGACATCAACATACACACAATGTGACCAGAATTCAACCCCAAACATGTCTCTATAAACAAATACCCACAACCTACGGTGCCTACTGTCAGTACCTGTATGTTTTCTGTCATGAACCTCCTTCTGTCCATGCTGCGTCTGGTGTATCCTGGAAAAGACACCATAGCAACATTCACACAATTTATTAACTCAGTATTAATGTGAATGAAGTTATTAAGCAACTCATAATGTCTGTGAATTGCTTTCTATCAATGCAGAAGCAACATAGAAAGTGGACATATGCGGGTTTCAGACCATGTTGCTCATAAATATACTCACTCTGTTTTTGGCAAACTGACTGGGGATTTGTGTGGCTGGTCACTTAGATGCCACTGACACTTCTTAGAGACTTCAGGTGACAAGTAGAAAGCATTTTCAACTATACAGAAAAAAATGAAACTGTCAATAACAGTTTTTGGTACCTGGTACAAAATGACAGGCTAATACATCAATGGAGATTTTGAGAATGTTAAAACAATTCTCTGACTTACGGCCAAGGTACTTGGGCAACAGTCGGGCAAATGTCTGAATATGATCATCATAGAAGCCTGAAGGTTTATCCACCCTCTTTAAGAACACATCTGAAGGCTCGCTTGCCACTTGGGCCAAGACACGGACATCCCCTGGACTAAACCGCTTTCCAACTGCAATCACCACTATGAAGTATCCTTTGCATCTAACTTCAGTGGCAGCCCTTATTATCCTCTCCTCATGCAGTTCAACTGGTCCAGTCACCAACAGAACTATTACCTTCAAATTGCGGGGATGTGGTGCCTTCTCAAACACATGTTCAACAGTGGCTTCAAGAGCATCTGCAAGGGCCCGTCCTCCTTCAAGCTGGTGCACCTTATCCAGTAGAAAACTTTGAACACTATTTGGTGACTTGTGATCTGTCAAACCAAAGGTCACGCTGATGGGAATGCCACTGCCATTGTGCAAGTATTCATAAGGTGCATGCTGAACAAGTGCTACTCGAGCATGATGGGCAGTGCTGGCTGGCTCAGGGGACATTTCTAGCTGTTCGGTCATTAGAGCCACATATTGCTTTATCTCTGTGAAGACGGAGGGCCAGGTGCTCTCTGAACTATCAAGAAGAAAGACCATGTCGATGTCCAAGTCAGTGGTGGGATCCCTCCGACCCCGGGCTCCAGTTCGTGGGGTATAATCACACATCTGATCCGGGGCACAGAAGTCTGGCAAAAAAATTAAAATTAAAATTAAAAAATGAAAGAAAACCGACATTTGAATATTATCTGTTGGTACTCTTTTGCAGTTTTACAAATTTTGGTGGCTTTTCGTGTTTGTTGAACTCTGTTGTGCATGATAACACAGTTTTACCCAGGCAGATATGGCAGGTCATGATCTTCTTGATGACATTGTTGTATTCAGCACTTCCAAATGAGGGTAAAATGATAATCTGGGCTAAAGCAGTGTTGTTAAGCTGAAACAGAGTAAACGTATCATACTTAATGGTATTCTTTCTTTTATGCCAAATACTTCTAGCTGTGTCAGGTTTTTAATTAATTGACTTCTGATTCACTAAAACACTAATTAAACTTGTCAGAGTTTGTGTAGAGTTACAGATAATTCGTCCTAGTGATTGACATTTCCCCCATTTAAATTCGAACACAGAAAATTTATGTAAGCTTCAAATCGATTTGGAAGTTACCTTAATGAAGGCGTGAAGTTACTTAACACATTATTCAAAATCATATGACCTAAAATTAAGCCCAACTACGCATTAAGGCACAATACATGCAGTATTGTTGCAGTATGCAGTTACTGCCTCTACCTGCATGGCTCTTGAGAGTTGGCGATCTTCACGGTTAAGAAGGAATACAGAGGAAATTCCTGCATCGTAGAGGCGCAAAGCAGCGGCACTTAATTCTTGATTGGCTTGAACAGCACCGTTGACAAAGAAAACAGCAACCTTCCGCATTAGGAACCCACTGCGAACTCTCTTGAATGTATTCTGGGCAACAAAGTTCATAGCTGTCGCCAAGTTGCGCTGTTTGCGGGTCTGCTGAGTCTGGAGGCCTTGAACTCGCTCAATAAGTGTTCGCTTCTTCTGGGTATCTGCAAAGCGGATCTCAGTGGTCACCTCATTGTTGTAGAGTGCTAGAGCAACACGGGCACCTCGGGGACAGTTGCTCTCAGCAATAGTGATGTCACTGACCAGGCGGAGAACAGTGTCACGCATGTTGTTGAAAGCAGGGCGTGTTACACCATCTGATGCATCCAGGGCAAAGGCCAACTCAGTGGGGTATAAAGGACATTCCTGAGCACCTGAAGAATTAGAAACTCAAGCTAAAGTACAGTTTTATGCAATGAGTGCTTTAAAATGTGACCCCTACAGTACTGTGCAAAAGCAGAAGAGATTGTTAATTTAATCACTTACCATAACAGCAGGCTAAAAGAAGAGAAACAAATAGAGAAATATTTCAAAATTTAAAAGCGTAACTATTAGAAGGTACAGTGGGCCTCGAAAGTTTGGGCACCCCTTGCAGAATCTGTGAAAATATGAGTAATTTTCAAAAAATAAGAGAGATCATACTAAATGCATGTTATATTTTATTTAGTACTGTCCTGAGTAAGATATTGTGCATAAAATATATTAACATTTAGTCCACAAACAAACAAAAAAATGCTGAAATTATTAAAATAACCCCACTCAAAAGTTTGGGAACCCTTGGTTCTTAGTACTGTGCGCTGTTACCTGATGATCCTCGACTGTCTTTCTGTTTTGTGATGGTTGTGCATTAATCCCTTGTTTGTTCTGAACAGTTAAACTGAGCAGCGTATTTAAAAAGATTCAAACATTCACTGATGCTCCAGAAGGAAACAAGATGCATTAAGAGCTGGGGGTGAAAACTTTTGAACACGATGAAGATGGCCAAATTTGTCTTATTTTGTTGAAATATAATTTTTTTCCATTTAGTTCTGCCCTTCGTAAGCAACAGAATATACTTGTATGTTTCCCGGTACACAAATTAAGTACAATTTACCTTGATCTTCAAATTCCAAAAGTTTTCAAAAGCTCTTAATGCATCTTGTTTCCTTCTGGAGCATCAGTGAATGTTTGAATCTTTTTAAATAGTTGTGTTTGAGTCCCTCAAATGTCCTCAGTGTGATAAGGTGTATCTCAAAATCATACAGTCACTGCTGGAAAGGGTTCAAATATGCAAAGATGCTGGAAAACTGAAGAATCTGCAGGACCTTAAAGATTTTTCTGAAGAGCGCTGCTCAGTTTAACTGTTCAGAACAAACAAGGGACTCATGCACAACCATCACAAAACAGAAAGACAGTCGAGGATCATCAGGTAACAGAACACAGTACTAAGAACCAAGGGTTCCCAAACTTTTGAGTAGGGTTATTTGAATAATTTCAGCATTTTTTTTGTCTTGTGGGCTAAATGTTAATATCTTTTATGCACAATATCTTACTCAGGACAGTACTAAATAAAATATAACATGCATTTAGTATGATCTCTCTTATTTTTTGAAAATTACTCATATTTTCACAGATTCTGCAAGGGGTGCCCAAACTTTCGATCCCCACTGTATATAAAAGGTATAACTCAAACTATAAGAAAGACAGCATAATTAGACACTGTACAATCACTATACTTACGACAGTTATCCCTAATTTTCTTGACCAGATCACATTGCTGTCAGGACAAAATTTTTTGGAATTAATGTTCCAAGCATGAAAGTAGAACAAAACAATAAAGAAACTTATTCAGTGAAAGAAAGGAAAAAGTACATACCACTGGACCAAGTCCTCTGGTTCCTTTTGGACCCTGTTTTTGTCAACAGAAAAAAAAAGACACTTTCTCAAGAGCTGAACACAGCTGGGTAGAACAATCTGGATTCATTCCATGGAGCATTTTTGTGTGCCAAACTAATGCCTGACACTAATTAAAAAAAAAAAAAATAACATTTAACAACTTGAGTAAATCAAAGCTTATGACTTGCAGAGAGAATTGAACACTTTGTAAGAAAGAACATCCAAAGTCATTCCTATTAATATATATATTTTTATTTTTATTTTTTTTAAAGCAGTATTATATTAAAGTATGGTGCTTACATGGGGCCCTGGGTATCCAGTATCTCCCTTTTGTCCAGATCCACCAGATTCCCCTGAGGTACCCTACACAAACATATTATTAGTGATTATTGGCAGTATGGATGTAAGGATCCACTTATAAATAATTCCATCAACATTACTCACTCTCTGGCCATTGTTTCCTCTAGGTCCAGGTCCTCCCTTTGAACCAGGGTCACCTGCTTCACCCTTTGAATCAATTCAAATTTAACAGTTAGTTAGAATTTAAAGGGTGCACAGTAGTATGAGTACTACTGTATATACTGTAAAACATTCAAAGGAGCAGACAACATCAGTAAACTCACCTTTGGACCAGGGAAACCAGGGAATCCTTCATCACCCTAAAATAACATTTAAGAACACTCAGTATAAAATACAAGTTTTTGAGAATATATTAGTATGCAGAGACATAAACTGAACTAGACATCACACGTTTCACAGACATTTGATGATCAGAAATGGAATAATGAACCTTCCAGTAGCTCTGGAGTCTAAGGGTATTTCTGGGGCCTGGAGAAGTTTTGTCATGCCCTGACATTTGTGCTTTTTTCAGTTTCTTATAAATATCTAAATGGGTAAAGTCTAATCTCACTGTAATCAGCACAAACTGGGCTATAATAATATGTGAAATGCATGTATGTACATGATTGTGTTTTTGAGAAAAAAAAAGTTATGCGTGGTTAGTGAAAAACTAAAAATGTTAAAACACTTGAATAAGGCAATAAAACACATAAAGAACAATGGTTCCCAGGATTTTTGAGAACTGGAGCTTGTAGCCTAGAATTTTTCTTTCTAAATTATGTGAAAATCATCTTGTTAACTCACTCACAGAAAACAATATATTGATTTAAATTTTTAAGACCCTTTTTGTTGGTAAAAGTCATATGCGAGTAGGCATCAACTATCATGAATATCATTGTGATTTACACCTGAGAAGACAAAGGCCTGTATAATGAGCTGCAAAGCTGATTATTACGCTTTCCATTGCTCAGTTTATCTGCAGTCTGGTCAGCTATCCTTGTGGGGACTCTCCATTAGCATAATGGTTTTTATACTGTACAGACCGTATTTTCTATCACCCTAGACCAACCCTACCCCTAAACCTAACCGTCACAGGAAACTTTCTGCATTTTTAGATTTTCAAGAAACTTCACTCTGTGTAATTTATTAGCTTGTTTACCCGTGGGGACCTCAATTTAGGTACCCACCATGACACAAGTCCCCATGAGTCTGTGTGTATTCAGGTTTAAGTCCCCACCAGAATAGAAAAACAAGTACACACACACATACACACACACACCTTTCGTCCTTTCGGACCAGGTATACCAAAACCATCTCGTCCATCTTCACCCTGTATGCACAGGAAACAGGAATACACTTAGTTTGATCTAGGCTAAACTGCTGTCATACAGTCGATTGATCAGTCGACAGATCAATTATCAATATGCTGTATGTTTTAATATGGAAGTAATGTTTATAATTATTAAATCTATTAGTGAAAGTTTTATATAATTACACTGATTGTTATTAACATTTGTTACAATGTATGAAATGTATTTGGTATGACTGGTGCAGACTGTGACATCTCACTTACAGGCTCCCCACGGGGTCCCAGGGGTCCAACGACACCCTTAGGTCCTGGCTCCCCTGGTTCACCCTTTAGAGTGAATAAGAAAAAAGTGAATCAGAATTGTATCAATAATATTGTATAAAAGGTGCAATGATCATACATTAAGAAGCTGAAAGAGCACCCTAATTCTCACACTAATGCACTGAAACAAAAATGTGAGTAAATTTCCTCTTCTCAAACTGTACAAATACAAACTTTCCAGAAGCGTTGCTTTCAGTTGACACTGAGATGTTTCCTTTAAAAAACAAGCTTGCCAATGTCAACTGGAACATGAGAGTGCAACTGCCTTGCAATTAATTGATAAATGTTGTTAAAGGTAACCAGTACCTTCCGGCCAATGGCACCTCTTCTACCCTTTTCTCCAGCAGGTCCTGGCAGTCCTCCTGGCCCCTAAATATATATATATATATATTGTTTCTTTTAATAAGTAATAAACCCACAATTGTATTTTTTTGTTTGTGTGTGTGGCATAAAACATTCACACAAATGGTAATTATTATTGATACCATCATCCCTTGAGAAGTATTGAAAACAAGAAAATAACTAATCTTACCCTTGGACCAGGGTTTCCATCCTCTCCTCTTAAACCAGGTGCTCCAATTGGTCCAGCGGGACCCTGAATCAAGCACATATATGCAATAGTTATATTACATAAAAATATATAGTCTCTTTGATAATAAAAATGTAGCATATGTACAGCCGATAAATTTACCCGAGATCCTCCAATTCCTGTCTCTCCTGGTAAACCATCACTCCCTGGCCTTCCAGGAGCACCCTAAAATGCAACAGGATCTTTGATAAATAATAATAATAAATATAAATATAAATATAAATATAAATATAAATATAAATATAAATATAAATATAAATATAAATATAAATATAATAATCTTAATGGAACATGATCTTCTGAAATGTATTGAATATCTACTAATGTAATTAGTTTTAACATATTTACAGTATGAAATTTACAAAATATCTTAATGGAACATGATCTTCATTTATTATCCTAATATGGTTTTTGCCATAAAATAAAATAAAAACAATAATTTTGACCTGTACAATGTATTGTTGGCTATACCTACAAATATGCCACAGCGATTTAAGACTGTGGTCCAGGGTCACATATGTGTACTCACCGCTTGACCAGGAGACCCCCTTCTACCATCAGGGCCCTTTTTCAAAAGAGAAGGTGGTGAATAAGATTATGAACCGAACAATCTGTCATTCAACATTTCATGGATATTCCATATAATATTATTTGAAATGTATTGCCATAGACAACATGAAGCTATATATTAACTGTCAAAGCTAATATATAAATTGATTCTTATCTCATAACACTCTTAGATTCTAAACATTTGATTGAGCTGTTTGGGGTTTTTAAAAGATTATTTATGAACTGACTGCAAGGATTTTAGCCCAATTAGCACTGCTGGGTAAGTTAGAAAAGACATCCTCTTTGGTCGAGGAAGCATACCCGTCTGCCTGCTTCACCAGGTCCTCCTTTATTTCCGTCCACTCCTGGCTCTCCCTAAAGAAAAAAATTCAGTGAATTTCAAAAATGCAATTACTGTTTTGGATTTTATTAACATAGACACAAATACACATTTAGGACACACTAACAAAATGTGCAAGAATTACTACTATACGAAGTTTTAAAGTTTGACTATGACCAGAGACTAAAATTACATGTAATGAGAAATAGTTTAATCAAATGAAACATAATTAATGAAACAACTTCTACGATTTTTTATGAGATTATAGTGCAGAACTATAAAAGAAGCTTCATATGAAGCTTAGTGCGTTACAATATTGATGTGTGAATGTGCTACAGTCCTGACCAGACAAATAAATGGAAGAATCTACCAAAATGACAAACAGTATGAACTATGGTAAAAAAAATAAAAAATAAAATAAAATAAAATAAAATAATGGACCATACCGGTGGGCCAGCATCGCCTGGATCACCTTTTGGTCCCCTCTCGTTATTGTCTCTTCCTGGGATGCCCTAAAACAACAAAAACAGCATCAACCTTACTTATTGAAGGAAGAAATACTCATTCTAAATTAAGTCAAATCCTTGAGTAAATAAGAGAGCAGACATATATGAGTATGTATAAAATACATACGGGATCACCACGGATTCCAGTCTGACCAACATCTCCTGCCTGGCCTTTGGCCCCTTTAGGTCCCTAGAAACATACCAACAATATCAGAATAACTATATTTATTTTCAATATATTCCTCATGACCCTACCCTCCACTATATTCTAAATGACTTACCCTTTCGCCAGGGTTTCCTCTGTCTCCTGGAGGGCCAGCAACGCCAATTGTTCCCTGAAAGACAACAACAGATTTTAATTGGCATACTCAAAGACTTAAACAAACTATTGTATAACTGATCACTACCAACAAAATCCCAAATAGCTGACCTCCTCTCCATTGATTCCATCTAAACCAATCTCTCCAATTTCACCCTAAAACAAAACAAATGCTATCAATTAAACATACTCTTATCTTCATTTTAATCATGATAATACAGTATATTATCAATTTACTATGACATGATAACAAAAGTGTTTCATCTATGTGAGTTCTTACCTTTTCACCATTGTATCCTCGAGATCCCTAAATAAAAGTAAAACAAATACATTAGATTGGTTACATAATATTTTAACCATAATGTACCGCCTTAAATGAAATTTAGTTCAACTTACTTTAACACCTCTTTGACCTGGACATCCTTGGAATCCTTGAGTTCCATTTACACCAGGTGGACCTCTCTCTCCCTGAGAAAATATGGATTATCGCAATCATGAGAAACAATATGCCACTTACACAAATGTTGCATTTTGTCAAAATGTTGCCATCAAACTAAAATCTGATTTAATGACAACAGAAAAGTTTTGGTTGTTCATGATGAATTTTTTGAGCAAAAACATTAAAATAAATAGAAAAGAAACTCCAGTGCTGTGGTTTAAATTAATAAATTAACATATTTTATTATGTAACATGCTTTCCGTAACACATTACCGTAACAATTGTAAAGATATGTTAATGTATGTGCAAAGATCTTTCCATTTATTAGTGCATGCTGTAAAATCTATGTAACTTTATGTGTAGTGAAAAACTGGGCAATTACAAACTATTGAGAAGGTAGATGTTAAATCACAGATAAATGTGAGTGAAAAAAAAGCCTTTTAAATCTTTATATATATATTCATAGTAGATAATTAATACATGCTTACCGGACCACCTTCATAACCAGGATGTCCTCTCAAGCCTTGACCACCAGAATGACCCTATAGGCAATCAAACATTGACATGAGCAATTGCTGATTCATTTCAGAATTTTTTTTTTTTTTTTTTATCTGTGTTGTAGTATAAAATGTTGTTTTTCAAAAACTGAACTTGACCTTTGGTCCAGGAACACCAACAGCTCCTCTGTCCCCTCTCTGGCCATTACACTTGCATGGAACAGAACAGCATTCCCGCTCAGCAATGTTATCCTTAAAATGAGACAACCAAAATAATATTAGACAAACATATTCGACTGTCTTTGTCATTTTAGAAGGTCATCCCTTAGTGAGCTTATCTGACTGAGCAATTAACAATTAGGACAGTTCTCACCAGTTCTTCCAGAAGTTCATAATCCAAGTCTATGAGGTTGACACGCAGAGGTCGTGTGTACCTAAAGCCACGGCCAAATTCCAAGAGAACTGCATCCTCAAATTGTGGCACTCTCTCCAGTGCAACAAGAATAAAACTACTGACACCTTAAGGAAATTGTAAAAAAAAAAAATTTTATGGTAACATATTATGAGATGTCTAAATCATCATCAACAACAAATATAAGTATTGGTGATTATAGAAATAAAGAAAATGAACAGACAGCCTATCAATATTTCAGTGTAAAGTAGTGAAATTCTGTAATTTTCATATATATATATATATATATATATATATATATATATATATGTAAAATCATGATTACTCTTACCATCTGAACGCATCAGCTCAACTCTCTCTTTCAGGATGTTGTACTGGGCATCCAATCCATCAGTTAAGTGGATCACAACCTTCATGGGTGTAAAACAGCGATTAATAAAACATTTTGTAAAAATAATTGTTTATAAATAAACAGATATATTCAGTACTGTACATACAATATGGTTAGATAAATTTGCCCTGAATGAAATGATTTACCTTGACACTATCTGAAGGCTGACTCTTGAATCTATCAGTATAAGCTTTGATTGTGGCAGCATTTAGAACAAAAGGTCCACGATTTCGGAGGGCCTTGAAGGGCTCAATAAGCTCCTTGTATCTGTTGGTGAAGTCCAATTGAACAGGTTCAGAGGCAGAGTCCATTGCTAGCATGCCCACTTGTATTGAGGGAACCTGGCCAGAGGTACAGCTGATGGGCTGCATCTGGGTAATGCGTTGGAGAATAGTTTCCACCTTCATCTCTAATGTTTTCTGAGCAGCAAATATGTTCTGTGCACCCACATCAAACCCCACAAGAACATTCAACTTGCATTCTGCCAGAAACAGAATTACGAATTAACACAAATTGAGAGTAAACCTCTGTTTAGAACACTTAAAATGTACTTTCACTTTATAAATAACCTTAAAAACCAAACCTTTTGTGGGAGCCCGAGTTTCTCCAGTGCACAGTCCTATTCCATTCACCTCATCTTCCATTGTTTGCAAAATCTGCTCATTCAGTTCAGAGAGCTCTTGGAAGGTGCTGGCTCGGGCCACTGTAGTAGTTTCACTGCCCAAATTATTGAGCTCATCCTCAATATCACCCACCCCAACAGCATAGATTCGCACACCACTTTCTTTGAGAGCTTGTGCCGCTGACTTGCTGTCATCCCTTGACCGTCCACCAGTGACTACCATCAGGATCTGTGGAATTCCTGCATCCTTCCGACTGCCTCTTTCTTTGACAAATTGTGTTTTCTGAACATGGCGAATGGCATTGCCTGTTTTAATTTCCCGACCTCCCTTGTACTCGGCTCGAGTTATGGCATTAATAATATCATCCTTATTTTTGTAAGTATTGAGGTAGAATACGTCAGTCACATCTGTAGCATAATGTGCTAGACCAATCTGAAGACTGTCTCTCTCAGTGTAGAAAAGGTCAATTAAATTAATAATGAATTCTTTGACCTCTTTAAAATTTTCCCTGCCAAGATTGATTGAGCCATCAAACAAAAACACAATGTCAGCAGTCTTGGCCTTTGGTTGATCAGGATCTAGGGGAAATCAGAGAAAATAAAACAGGCTGAATAAATGAACACACAAACATTTATGGCCCATTATACCCATCATGTAAAGAATGTCTAACATAACAATGACACTAAAGCTCTACCTACCTGGCTCTTTGGTCACCTTTATAATTGTTCCATTAAGTCTGGCTATAAACTCGCTCTGTATGTTTGAAAGATTTGGGAAAGCAGGCACCTGCAGGACATCATCAGCAGAAGTAGTAATCTGTGCCAGCTGTCTTGGGTCTGCATTTCCTGCACCAATTCCTATACAATTGACATCATTTTCTTTGAGAAGTGGGCCAAAAGTAGATACATCGGAGGTTGATCTTCCACCAGTTAGCACAACTAAATGCTGGGAAGCCTGTGATAGACGTACCCCAGCAGATGCCTGGAGCTCGTTTTGAATCACATAATCTATCGCTTCAGCTAGATTAGCACCACGTCCACCCATATGACGCAATCTCTTAATTGCAGAGATGACAGATTGCTTGTTGTCATGAGAGTTCAAAGAGAATTCAGTTTTAGACCTTTCACCATACTGCACAAGAGCCACACGGACTTGGTCAGGTCGTACATCAAGCTGATCAACCACTTTCAAGATAAAGTCACGAATGTGAGCAACACCGTTTTGTCCAACACTATCAGAGCCATCAATGAGGAAGATGATGTCCTTTCTTCCAAGACTGAGTGGGACTGATAGGAAACAAAAATTAATACATTTACTTATACATTTCTGCATGATCTATTATGGATTAACTTGGAATAATGGTTTTAATAAAATCTGAAAAAGTGGTATACCTCTAGGCGTAGGGGGGGTCAAAATTTGATGACTGGTCATTGTACTGACTCTGGTGAAAAGCTGTTGCTCCACTGTTTTAAGTTTCTGGAAGTCTGCAATGGTGAATGCTAGTTCTGGACTAAAGGAAATTAATTTGAGCTCCTCTTCATCAGCATTATGAGCTCCAACTGCTAAGGGGGCGATGCGGCTTGACTTCAGTAGGTTAGCAGGGCCAGAGACATCATCATTTGACTTTCCTCCGGTTACCAAGATGAGAAACTGGGGCACACCCTCTTCTACACGGCTTCCGGCTGATCTTTGATAGATCTGCTTTGAAACGTATTCCAGAGCTTGGCCAGTGTTAAGCTGATTGCCACCTTTGCTTCTCATTCTTCGTATTGCCTGGCGAACTTCCTCCTTGGATGAGTGCTCATTGAGAAGAAACTCCAATTTGGGATCATCACTGTACTGCACAACTGAGACTCTCACATTGTCGAGACCCACATCTAACTTCTCCACCACTCGCTGAACCATATCTCTTATGGCAGGGAACTCACTCCGCATCTTTGTTGTGCCATCAATAAGGAAAACAACATCCCTTTTATCTCCTCCACGAGGTACTGGTCCTGGAATTACAATCTCTATATTTTGAAATAAAGAGATGAAAATTGTACATAAAAAATAAATAGATCTTAATACACAAATGTACCTAAATGCAAATTATACACTAAATTTTCAATTCTTTCATTTGAAGTTCTAAAAAATGGCAGGCAAACAGTATTCAAAGTAAAGGACTTAAAAAGGACTTTACTGAACACCTGAAAATGTTGTGCTGATCTGAACTGATTCACACTTGATAAAATGTTGTAAGCAATTGTTTGATTAATATTCCATGTATATTGTAAATTTAAATGTAAATATGCGTTAGACTGTTATCTTTGTCCAGTTATTTTATTGCAATGTTAAGAACTTTAACTGTTTGTGCTATTATAATTGATGTGAGCCTTTGACCATTGTAGAAGGTCTGTCTGTCTCAATGTGTCACACCATGAGTGCTGTGTTTTGCTGCGGTGTCAAGAATGCCTTAAAAACAAAAGCCGATGGAGAAGCTGAACATACTTAATGTTGTCTTTTTGGCCACAGTCCATTACATTTACATTTAGTAATTTTGCAGATGCTTTCATCCAAAGCGACTAACACTTGTCACTACATGTGTATACATAAATTATTCTTCTTAAAGAGGCAAACAGACACAGGAAGTGCTCATAATACCAAATGCATACAGCACACAACATTGGAAAGCACTTTCTTGATCTAGTAATTTATAATCTGATCCGCAGGCTTTATGCAGCAACAAGAATATGGCCACATTTTTCTTATGCAAAAATTTTAGCCAATCATAACAGTGAAAGTTGAAGTCTTAAAAGGCAGCAGCAAAACTGAGCATTTTATTCATATGGTTAGAGACACGGTGGAAAATGGTAATGTATTACCAATAGATGACTGCAATGCATCAACACATTTAAGGAATATAATAAAATGTGTCATGAAAACTTTCAAACCTTCACAGGTGTATTTTTTTATGCTTTTCCTGTTGAAAAGACTAATAAAGCTGGTGATATTCATTTTGCATTTTAGATGCTGTTCCCAGCATAGAATGCTAGTTATTCTAGCAAACATCTTAACTAGGTTAACAACAGCAAGACTTCCTTGGTCAACCAGCAATAAGTGTTAGACCATACTGGATAACCATTTTCTCAAACTTAAAATTTAAAAGAGAACTAAGTTTAACCACCAGCTTTACCAGATATAAAAAAAATCAGATGTAATGGAAATTAATTCTGGTCTATGCTGGCCTTTTCAGCAGCATTACCACTTCAACAAGAAACCCAATTGTGAAATGATTACAGTTACCTGGAGGGTATACAGGACGTAATTTGGATAACTCCTCACTAGATAGCTCTGTCAGAGTGGTGATGAGTGTGTCCTGAATTGTATATAGTCCAGGCAAGTCATCAACTGTGTAGGCAAATCTGGGGACATAGGATGTCACCTGCAATTCCTGAGTGTCCACATCTCTTGTTCCTATGCTAAAAGGGACGACTCCTGACTGTTTCAGTGCAGTTGCAGATGGTCTTATATTGTCTGAAGCTTTTCCTCCTGAAATCACAACAACAAATTGTGGAACTCCCTCCTGTTTCCTTCCACCATGTCCAGGAGCCAGGACGTCACGACTAACAAATTCAATGGCCAGACCAAGGTTACGCTGTCTCCCGCCTCGTTGTCGAAGTTCCTTAATGCCGTTTAGGACACCTTCTTTGGACCTGTGTGAGTTGAGGTATATGTCTGCATACGGTAAATCTCCATACTGCACCACGCCTACTCGGATCTTGTTCTCGCCAACATTGAGGTTCTCCACAACTCTGCGCACAAACTCCTGTATAATTGGGAACTCTCTGCCAACACCTTCAGAGCCATCAATCACAAAGATGATGTCCTTCTTAGGTCCTTGGGACTCGGCTAAAAAAAAGAAAGAAAAAAAAATTCAGATTTATTATCAAATGTTGCTGACTAGATGACGGACAGTCTGTATACACACCCAACAGCAACATGAATACAATAACATAAACTGTACAATCCTTTGTTCCCGATCAATGAAAATACCTAATTTTCACCTTTTTTTAGATTTGGCGGCATTCACTACACAGAGCCAAAGTTCAGTGACAAGTGAGGGGACAGTGGAATAGCGTCTGTGCATGCAGGGCATGCAGATGCATTTGGCCCCAGGCAGTTTGGGGGCCTGCTGAGCCCAGGGGCCTAGCACTTGTCCTACAGCTTATCAGAATTTTCTCCCTGAGTCTGACTGGAGCCGGTGTCTTTTTTACTCTTTCTACCCCATACACAGCTGCTGTTGCAGCCATTACAATACATTCAACAAAAAAAAAGGTGCCTCACGATGCCATAGAAGAACCTTTTTTTTCCCTAAATGGTTCCATAAAGAACCTTTAATATCTGAAGAACCTTTCTGTTCCACAAAATGGTCATTGTGGCAAGAGAAGGTAATTCAGATTTTTTTAAAAAGTAAGAAACAGATGGTTCTTTAAATTGTTCTTTGTGGAACCAGAATTTTGTTTTTTTAATGGCAAAGTGGTAATAATTAATTTAATATTAAGTTAATTTTGAAATATGTTTGGAACATTTTATGTTTGTTAAAAAAAAAAAAAAAAAAAAAGATAAATGTGCACTATTAGGTGCATATCTGATAGTTTGTGACGAAAGTGGAAGCCAGCCCAATCTCAAAAAAGAAAAAGAAAAACAGGATGCGCATTTTGCATCTCTGACTTGAGCGGGAGAGCTTCACAAAAATGTACCTAAACTCAGCAAATACCTGCCTCATAGACATAAACATTTCTACAAAAAGCTTTGAATCACTAATTTAAAACTAAATAATTCAAATAAAAAACAAAAACTCATTCATAATGTTATCTGAAAGAAGCATTTCTCTCTAAAGGCGCATCCAATTGAGAAGATGGCGAGTCAGGATTGTCAAATTCATTTTTGTGAATCGGACTCAAAAAAAAAAACCCACTAGTTTATTAACAAATAATTCAAATATCCCCTCACTACTTTTTATTTTTATTTTTATTTTTTTACTTTTTTGCTGTTGTTGTTTTGTTTGTATGTTTTTTTGTTTTGGTGTTTTTGCCCGCTGTGCCAAAAGTGTGTGCATTCAGTAAAACTATAGCCTTTGACATTGTGATATCTTGAAAAATAATGAAATAAGATTAACATCATAATATTTTAGAAATATAGTATTAAATTATGATATGATATGCTATCTGCAACTAGACGGATGTACTGTTACTTCCTCTACAGTCAGAAATCTGGGTGTTATATTAGACAGCAAATTGTCTTTTGAAAATCATATTTCCAATGTTACAAAAAAGGCATTCTTCCATCTTAGAAACATTGCCAAGCTACGAAACATGTTATCTGTTTCTGATGCAGAAAAGCTAGTTCATGCATTTATGACCTCTAGACTGGACTATTGAAATGCACTTCTAGGTGGTTGTCCTGCTTCGTCAATAAACAAGCTACATGTAGTCCAAAATGCAGCAGCTAGAGTCCTTACGAGGTCAAGAAAATATGCATCAATATCATATTACCCCAATTTTACAGTCTCTTCACTGGCTACCTATTAGGTTCCGTATCAGTTACAAATTATCATTACTTACCTATAAGGCCCTAAATGGTTTAGCTCCTGCATACCTAACTAGCCTTCTACCACGCTACAACCCATCACGCACCCTAAGGTCACAAAACGCTGGACTTTTGGTAGTTCCTAGGATAGCAAAGTCCACTAAAGGAGGTAGAGCTTTCTCACATTTGGCTCCCAAACTCTGGAATAGCCTTCCTGATAATGTTCGGGGTTCAGACACACTCTCTGTTTAAATCTAGATTAAAAACACATCTCTTTCGCCATGCATTCGAATAATGTATCTTTTAAATTGTGAGTGTAGTTGCATCTGATCAAAGGTGCATTTTTATTCATTAGCTTGGGTTAAACTAATTTTACTTTGTTGGATCAGCAGCTATGCTAATGATGTCTCTATTTTGTTTCTATGTTTCGCCACGGGTAACTAGGATTTACACAAGCTCCAGTCTGGATCCAGAACACCTGAGAAGAGATGATGCTGACCCTCAGAGGACCTCATATGATGCTAACCCTGAATCAACAAGCAGAACTAACAATTATTGCTAAATGTGTGACTGCATCATATAATAACTTAATTAATAATATTGATAGTTCATCGTCTAGCTGACTACGTCTTGTATTATTATTATTTTTTCTAAAATCCTGTCAAATGTGCACAAACTACTAGCTACTACTAAATATTGTAGAAACATAATTTTCTGTAAAGCTGCTTTGTACCGATTTGTTTTGTAAAAAGCGCTATACAAATAAACTTGAATTAAATTGAATTGAATTGTTATATTATATTGTTATTGTTTTTGGCACTTATTTTCTGACAAAAAATAAATAAAATAAAAATAAACTGCATCCAACCTCTCATTCTTCACATTTAACATGAAAAACAGCAACACAAATGTTAATAGACTGACTAACGTTTTTTGAAAATCTGATCAATCGATTTCATGAGACATTCGTTTGTATTAAATTGTTCTGATTATTTTTTTTTTATCATGCATTCAAATGTTATTTCTTGTTGCAAATATTAATTAAAAAGGAAAATATCATTGATTCATATGCCACTACTGGCGAATTATCTCACTACAAATTAAAGAGGTAACAATTTAAAGTAGGCACTTTGTAGTAACAAAGCTGTGATTAGTTGGTGGCTTGTGTGATACAAATAGCCTAATGAATGGACTTGAAAACACGATCCACGAAAATGTATTTACTTCACAAAAATCAACAATATATTAAGTAAATGTTTTTAATTTATTAATTTATAAGTAATTTATTTATTTATTTGCTATGGGTCCAGGGCTGACTTGCTATGCCACTGCGAGGCGATATCGTGTTTGAAATGGAAAGTGATTTTGATATTGCCTAATTGTCAGTGAACTACGGTTCTGTGTAGTGAATGTTGCTCAATCTGAAACAAGGGGTGCGTTCAGCCCCGACAAAACGTTGTGCAACAGAAACGGTGATGCGTTGAACACACTGTTCTGATGACGCAAGAGTTGCAACTATGGCAGCTGAGAAAGCCATTATTTGTGTTCTTTGTGAATTTTCGGAGCCATCTATTTAGCCTCACATACTGACTTTATTTGTAGTTCATACGGTTTTAATACCCTGTATTTTCTTTCTCATTTTTAGGAAAAGCAAGCACTTAATTACCATTGTTTATTTCTATACCAAATGTCATTCACTTGCAATGAAGCTAAAAAATATAAAGAACTACATCATTATGTTGATAGTATATTTTTACAATAAAACATGACACACATGTCTTCTAATATCCTCAGTTGTTGTGTATACCGAGCTGCAACGAACACATTTGTACATTATTTTCCTTGAAGCCATTGTGCGAGTTCACTTTAATACCGCGTGCTTTATATACATGTTGCTGCTGATTGGACTGCAGTTCTGACACACCCACCAAACAAGAGAAAACGCATCTCAAACCCCGTTGCACACATAGACAGTAAAAGAAATGGACACAGCGACCCCATTGGAACTCAATTGAGACTAATGAAGCCCATTTTTAGCGTTTTTTAGCACTTCCGTTTCTGACGCGCAGACTCAAACGAAGCTTGACGACGTCAGCAACCTGTCTGACAGATGTAAATCTTCTAGTAGCTGTGCGTGCAAACTGCCATCGTTAATCTTGCAGAGACGGCGAGCTTGAGCGGGGAGTTCTTTGTCGTGAATGAGCAGGAGTAAGTATTCTGATTAATTATTTTGTATAGTATTTTAAAATGTAACGCCAGTACGCCATATTAAGTTAATTACCTGTGAGCTTCTCCTCCTGTCTGTACGGTAATGCGACAGAGAGCCGAGTGGTTATGACGCAATCGTTAGCCTATTTTTTTACAAAAACTGTTTATACGGGGCCATAATGTAACATAGAAGGTAATGGAGCCCTGTATACATTGTCGTGTATCTTTAGAAATAAATAATGGACAAACGGAGTCTTTAAACGCCTCAGATGTAAAGTTATCCGCCGTTAAAGTGACGCCAAAATGAATGGGAGTCAATGGGAATGCTAACGCAAGTGAAGTTCTGCTAAAAGATGGCAGCCCCCACCCGACTTCAACTTCCGGTCGAGTTCCTTGCCCCCTGGTTGCACACCGGTGCACGCCGTTTCCATGAAACATGACGTTCAATCCGGAAACCGTAGCAAAACGTTGCGCACCGTTTTGAACTTGAACATGCCCCAGGTGATGGAGATTTACTACTAATCACGGGACCGGTGTAGCAGTCGATTCTGTTCCCCTCGGAATGTCTGTTCCCCTTTACGCAAACATACTACAATTCTTGCGTAGTTGCCGAGTTACTATACGTACGATCAGAACTAGCGTGCGCAAGAAGCGTGACTGGATGTACGGCAAGTCAAATAGTTCAAAATACCGTCCTAAATCTTAAACTTGAAAATAAATTTAAGACGAGAGGTTTTTCAACCTGAAATGTAAAAAAATGAGACAAAAATAACGGAACAACTGCAAGATGAATAATAAAAAAAAGAACATAAACGGGAGTGTGAGAATAATTTTACTATGCTGCAGTATAGCAAGAAATTTGTCCCTTTTTGCTTTCCTTACATCCAGGTGTGTTTGGTGTATTAGCATGCGGGAACGTTGCCAAATCTGCGGAATTTAGGCTACTTTGGGAAAATGTTTGATTAACTATTTGGATTGGTTTATTACACGGACCTGGCAACCCGAGGGGAAACAGATCGACATTCCGAGGGGAACAGAATCGACTGCTACACCGGCTTTACTGACAAGATGCGCTTGACATTCGAATGCGATTAACAGCTCTATTCGAAACACTGCAACCTTGATAAATTGTAAACTTGGAAAGTAACCATACTAACATATTTGATATGTGTGACCCTGGAACACAAAACCAATCATAAATAGCATGGATATACTTGTAGTAATAGCTAGCAATACATTATATGGAGATAATAATAAAGATTATCGATTTTTCTTTTATGCAATCATTAGGATATTAAGTAAAGATCATGTTCCATGATGATAGTTTGTACATTTTCTGCTGGTAAATATATCAAAACTTAATAATTTGTGTATTAGTATTATGCATTACTAAGGATTTCATTTAGACCACTTTAAAGGGATTTTTTTTTATCCTTAGATTCAAGATTTTCAAATAGTTGTATCTCAGATAAATAATCTCCAATACAATATTTCCATATATCAATGGAATGCTTATTTATCTTTCAGATGATGCATAAATAATCAATAAATAAAAAGATCCTTATGACTGGTTTTGTTGTTCAGGGTAACATATATGCATTTAAACATGGGAAATGAATTTAATGTAAAAAAGACAAATTAAATAATAAAAAATTAGATAATAAATCTTAAATACAAAAAAAAAATCAATCAATTATTCAATCAACGCAGACTGAGCAACACTGGTCTACACACATTTAATATAAAATATGAAGTCTCAAAAAGCACAAAAAAATTAATGTTTCCATTTACTAAATGTTTATAAATAATTAGGAAAACTAAAGAAATTTGGATATTATATTCATATATGCATATTCCAGGAAGAAAAAGTATGAATGAAGAAATACATGTAACATTTCAATAGATCAATAGATACGATGTTGGACCCTCCATTAGTGAAAGTCTAGAAATTTTTGCTCATTTTGTTGAACCAAAAGAGAACAGTACATCTCTCCTTAACAAGCCACAAACCTTTAGATAACATTCATGATTTTAGCATGGTAAAGCACAATATATGAAACAAAAAGTTTAATCATGACAGCAGATACTTACCTTAGCTGACATCATAATACCTAAAAGGAACTACAGCAAAAATGGTTTATAAATTTCTTACGGATTACTGTAGTTGTGATTTACAATACTGTATAAATGCTAGTAAAAAACTGCAGGTCTTAACTGGGAAGATAAGCAAACTCACTCACTGAGAGTGCATTACATCACATCACGTTAGCTCACTACCACTTTGACTACCTAAGCTGCGAGTAATCAAAAAGGCACAGCCTGTCAGCAGGCTCTTATAAAGATCTGCCATGCACATACCGGTCAGAGTCGGAGAAGTTGGGTTGACAGGCATTGCAACATCCTGGACAGAGGCCAGCAGCTGCTCTTGGACTTTTGGAAGCTCACTGAAGTCAGACACAGTCATAGCATAATTAGGTTCGTATGAAATTCTCTGCAATTCTCTGCTATCAGAGCGCCTGGATCCTATTCCAAAAGTCAAAATGCCAAGCTCTTTCAGAGAGGAGGCTGCTGCATCAACACTGTCAGATGACCTTCCTCCGCTAAGCAAAACCAGTATCTGCGGCACACCTTCCAGCCGCCTGCTGCCAGAGGTGGCAGTAAAGACACTGTCTCTGACGTACTGGAGAGCTGCCCCCATGTTGAGGGGTCTGCCTCCTTTGTGTCTCAGGCCTCTGATACGGTCAAGAACGTCTTCCTTTGTCGTGTAGCTGTTCAGATAGAAATGGACCTCAGCGTCTCTACTGTACTGCACCACAGAAACACGGTCTCTGTTGGCCTCTATGTTGAATTTCTCCACTACTCTTTGCACGAAGTCACGCATAGCTGGGAAAGAATTCCTAGTGCCATCTGAACTGTCCAGAAGAAAGACTACGTCCTTTCTGGGTGTGGTGTAAACAGCTAGGAGGGGGGAAACAGCAACATTAACGGCAAGACATATCAATAAGGTTCATTAAACTTCAGAATGTCATATCAGATCACCCCCTCAATAACAGTCCAAGCTCTGGCTAACATTCCCACTGCTCACAAATTTTTATATAAAGAAAATATAGGGAAAAGAAAAAATGGAGGGCATTAAGTAGGAAGGCGAAACACAGTGTACTATGACGTTCTGCCATCCACATACCGGTGACAGCTGGTGATGTTGGAGTGATGGGAATTGCAACAGCCTTGACAGAGGCTAGCAGCTGCTCTTGGACTTTTGGAAGCTCACTGAAGTCGGACACGGTCAGGGCATAATTGGGGTCAGATGAAATTCTCAGCAATTCTCTGCTATCAGAGCCCCTCGATCCTATTCCAAAGGTCAAAACTCCAAGCTCTTTCAGAGAGGAGGCTGCTGCGTCAACACTGTCAGATGACCTTCCCCCACTAAGCAAAACCAGTATCTGCGGCACACCATACAGTCTCCTGCTGCCAGAGGTGGCAGTAAAGACATTGTCTCTGACGTACTGGAGACCGGCCCCCGTGTAAAGAGGTCTGCCTCCTTTGTGCCTCAGACCTCTGACACTGTCAAGAATGTCTTCCTTTGTCGTGTATGTGTTAAGATAGAAATGGACCTCTGTGTCTCCACTGTACTGGACCACAGAAACGCGGTCTCTGTTCTCATCAAAGTCCAATCTCTCCACCATTCTTTGCACAAACTCTTTCATTGCTGGGAACCCATTCCTAGTGCCATCCGATCCATCCAGCAGGAAGACAACATCTCTCCTCTGCCTACGGCCCTCAGCTAAGAAATAACAGTCACGGGTAAGATGGAGGACATTGTAAGGAACAAAATAACGGAATAGGGGAAAACATCGTATTGCATTACATAGTAGATGCTTTGCCATTAATCGTGCTTTCTGTGTTTTTTGATATCATCTCACCTCCCGCAAAGATTTACGACTCAGGAAGAAATCATTTTCCTTCTCTAACTAACTAGAACTACAGGTAAAGCACAACTCACTACAACATTAAAAGCTGTGAGGAAGTAGAAGAAGCATGTTTATTTATTTCTTACCTATCGTCGTGGTAGTGGTAGACGTGACCTCTACAAATACTGTGTCAATGTTGCTGAACAGCTGCTGTTGGACACTTGGAAGGTCAGCAAAATCACTTACTGAGAGTGCATAACTAGGCTCATGGGAGATCCTCTGGAGTTCGCTGCTGTCTGAGCTCCTTGACCCTATCCCAAAGATAAGCACTCCCAGCTCCTTCAGGGATGAGGCCGGTGTATCAACATTATCAAATGACCTTCCACCACTCAGCAGAATCAGTAACTGGGGCACACCTTCTACACGTCTGCTTCCAGAGGAGGCAGTGAATATATTGTCCCTCACGTACTGCAAAGCTGCCCCTGTGTTGAGGGGTCTCCCTCCTTTGTGCCTCAGCCCCCTGACTGTGTCAAGAATATCCTCCTTTCTTGAGTATGTGTTAAGATAGAAATGGGCCTCTGGATCTCTGCTGTACTGGACCACGGACACGCGGTCTCTGTTCCCAGACACATTCAGTCTCCCCACCATCCTTTCAACAAAGTCGCGCATCGCAGGGAAAGAGCTCCTAGTGCCATCCGAACCATCCAGCAGGAACACCACATCCCTCTTTTGCTCAGCTAAGGATAATGAAATGGAACACAGAGTCACGTGAGCACTTGGCATCTGATATTTTCTGTAGGTGTATGCATGCTCTAGCTGGCAACAGCAAATGGGAAGAGACTCTCCCGCCCTTTAAGCTATTTTACAACCAATCCGATGGCCAAATGTTAGTCCCATCTGCTAAAATAATACCTTGTTTTGGTCAGAGTAAATCTGACTAAATTTAATGAATGCGAAGCAGTGAAATAAGGTCTAAATTTAAAGGTTATATTGGTCAAAAGACAAAAACTTGGCCTAAAGCAAGCTAACGAGTGAATGAACAAACACTTTAAAATGTATCAGTGACTAGAGTTTAAGCCCTTGGCTTTTTAGCCTAATTTCCCACGGCTCTGCTCACATGCAGTGCTCAGGGTCAACTGCACGCTTTGCAAAGAGGAGCTCAGAGTACTGTTTTCTAGAGGCATGCGGGAATCTGTCTTACCCGGCACAGTAGCTGTCACCGGCTTGACTTGACCAAGCACATTGTTGACGGAGCTGATAAACTGCTGTTGGACACTGGGAAGGTCAGAGAATTCATTGATGGACTGTGCATAGGTAGGATCATTGGAAATTCTCTGCACCTCTCTGCTGGAATTTCTGGTGCCGACACCAAAAATCAAGATCCCGCCCTGTTTCAAGGCGGAGGCAGGTGTATCTATGTTATCGCTTGACCGTCCTCCACTGAGGAGGATGAGAATCTGAGGGACACCCGCTTGCTTTCTACTCCCCGCAGAGGCGGTGAAGACATTGTCCCTCACGTACTGGAGAGCTGCCCCAGTGTTGAGGGGTCTCCCTCCTCTATGCCTCAGACCTCTGACAGAGTTCAAGATCTCCCCCTTTGTTGTGTAGGTATTCAGATAGAAATTGACCTCTGCGTCTCTACTGTACTGCACCACGGCAACACGGTCTCTGTTTGCATCTATGCTGAATTGCTCCACTAATCTTTGCACGAAGTCACGCATCGCCGGGAAAGTATTTCTAGTGCCATCTGATGCGTCCAGCAGGAACACTACGTCCTTTCTGGGTATGGCGTCATCAGCTAGGAAAAGAAAACAGCATCATTAACACCAGGACATTTCAAAACATCTTTAGAACATCAAGTTAGTTCACTACTCCTTTGACTATCTAAGCTGCGAGTAATAAACAAGGCACAGCCTGTCCGAAAGCACTTGTGAAGTTCTGCCATGCACATACCGGTCAGAGTCGGAGAAGTCGGAGTGACAGGCATTGCAACATCCTGGACAGAGGCCAGCAGCTGCTCTTGGATTTTTGGAAGCTCACTGAAGTCGGACACGGTCAGAGCGTAATTGGGGTCGGATGAAATTCTCTGCAATTCTCTGCTATCAGAGCCCCTCGATCCTATTCCAAAGGTCGAAACGCCAAGCTCTTTCAGAGAGGAGGCTGCTGCATCGACACTGTCAGATGACCTTCCCCCGCTAAACAAAACCAGTATCTGCGGCACACCCTCCAGCCGCCTGCTGCCAGAGGTGGCAGTAAAGACACTGTCTCTGACGTACTGGAGAGCTGCCCCCATGTTGAGGGGTCTGCCTCCTTTGTGTCTCAGGCCTCTGACACGGTCAAGAACGTCTTCCTTTGTCGTGTAGCTGTTCAGATAGAAATGGACCTCAGCGTCTCTACTGTACTGCACCACAGAAACTCGGTCTCTGTTGGCCTCTATGTTGAATTTCTCCACTACTCTTTGCACGAAGTCACGCATAGCTGGGAAAGAATTCCTAGTGCCATCTGAACCGTCCAGAAGAAAGACTACGTCCCTTTTGGGTGTGGTGTAAACAGCTAGGAGGGGGGAAACAGCATCATTAACGGCAAGAAATATCAATAATGTTCATTAAACTTCAGAATGTCATATCAGTTCACCCCCTCAATAACAGTCCAAGCTCTGGCTAACATTCCCACTGCTCACAAATTTTTATATAAAGAAAACAAAGGGGAAAGAAAAAAGGGAGGGCATTAAGTAGGAAGGCGAGACACAGTGTACTATGACGTTCTGCCATGCACATACCGGTGACAGCTGGTGATGTTGGAGTGATGGGAATTGCAACAGCCTTGACAGAGGCTAGCAGCTGCTCTTGGACTTTCGGAAGCTCACTGAATTCGGACACGGTCAGGGCATAATTGGGGTCGGATGAAATTCTCTGCAATTCTCTGCTATCAGAGCCCCTCGATCCTATTCCAAAGGTCAAAACTCCAAGCTCTTTCAGAGAGGAGGCTGCTGCGTCAACACTGTCAGATGACCTTCCCCCACTAAGCAAAACCAGTATCTGCGGCACACCATCCAGTCTCCTGCTGCCAGAGGTGGCAGTAAAGACATTGTCTCTGACGTACTGGAGACCGGCCCCCGTGTAGAGGGGTCTGCCTCCTTTGTGCCTCAGACCTCTGACACTGTCAAGAATGTCTTCCTTTGTCGTGTACGTGTTAAGATAGAAATGGACCTCTGTGTCTCCACTGTACTGGACCACAGAAACGCGGTCTCTGTTCTCATCTATGTCCAATCTCTCCACCATTCTTTGCACAAACTCTTTCATTGCTGGGAACCCATTCCTAGTGCCATCCGATCCATCCAGCAGGAAGACAACATCTCTCCTCTGCCTACGGCCCTCAGCTAAGTAATAACAGTCACGGGTAAGATGGGGGACATTGTAAGGAAAAAAATAACGGAATAGGGGAAAACAGCGTATTGCATTACATAGTAGATGCTTTGCCATTCATCGTGCTTTCTGTGTTTTTTGATATCATCTCACCTCCCGCAAAGATTTACGACTCAGGAAGAAATCATTTTCCTTCTCTAACTAACTAGAACTACAGGTAAAGCACAACTCACTACAACATTAAAAGCTGTGAGGAAGTAGAAGAAGCATGTTTATTTATTTCTTACCTATCGTCGTGGTAGTGGTAGACGTGACCTCTACAAATACTGTGTCAATGTTGCTGAACAGCTGCTGTTGGACACTTGGAAGGTCAGAAAAATCACTTACTGAGAGTGCATAACTAGGCTCATGGGAGATCCTCTGGAGTTCGCTGCTGTCTGAGCTCCTTGACCCTATCCCAAAGATAAGCACTCCCAGCTCCTTCAGGGATGAGGCCGGTGTATCAACATTATCAAATGACCTTCCACCACTCAGCAGAATCAGTAACTGGGGCACACCTTCTACACGTCTGCTTCCAGAGGAGGCAGTGAATATATTGTCCCTCACGTACTGCAAAGCTGCCCCTGTGTTGAGGGGTCTCCCTCCTTTGTGCCTCAGACCCCTGACTGTGTCAAGAATGTCCTCCTTTCTTGAGTATGTGTTAAGATAGAAATGGGCCTCTGGATCTCTGCTGTACTGGACCACGGACACGCGGTCTCTGTTCTCAGACACATTCAGTCTCCCCACCATCCTTTCAACAAAGTCGCGCATCGCAGGGAAAGAGCTCCTAGTGCCATCCGAACCATCCAGCAGGAACACCACATCCCTCTTTCGCTCAGCTAAGGATAATGAAATGGAACACAGAGTCACGTGAGCACTTGGCATCTGATATTTTCTGTAGGTGTATGCATGCTCTAGCTGGCAACAGCAAATGGGAAGAGACTCTCCCGCCCTTTAAGCTATTTTACAACCAATCCGATGGCCAAATGTTAGTCCCATCTGCTAAAATAATACCTCGTTTTGGTCAGAGCAAATCTGCCTAAATTTAATGAATGCGAAGCAGTGAAATAAGGTCTAAATTTAAAGGTTATATTGGTAAAAAGACAAAAACTTGGCCTAAAGCAAGCTAACGAGTGAATGAACAAACACTTTAAAATCTATCAGTGACTAGAGTTCAAGCCCTTGGCTTTTTAGCCTAATTTCCCACGGCTCTGCTCACATGCAGTGCTAACTTAAACTGTTCAGGGTCAACTGCACGCTTTGCAAAGAGGAGCTCAGAGTAGTGTTTTCTAGAGGCATGCGGGAATCTGTCTTACCCGGCACAGTAGCTGTCACCGGCTTGACTTGACCAAGCACATTGTTGAGGGAGCTGATAAACTGCTGTTGGACACTGGGAAGGTCAGAGAATTCATTGATGGACTGTGCATAGGTAGGATCATTGGCAATTCTCTGCACCTCTCTGCTGGAATTTCTGGTGCCGACACCAAAAATCAAGATCCCGCCCTGTTTCAAGGCGGAGGCAGGTATATCTATGTTATCGCTTGATCGTCCTCCACTGAGGAGGATGAGAATCTGAGGGACACCCGCTTGCTTTCTACTCCCCGCAGAGGCGGTGAAGACATTGTCCCTCACGTACTGGAGAGCTGCCCCAGTGTTGAGGGGTCTCCCTCCTCTATGCCTCAGACCTCTGACAGAGTTCAAGATCTCCCCCTTTGTTGTGTAGGTATTCAGATAGAAATTGACCTCTGCGTCTCTACTGTACTGCACCACGGCAACACGGTCTCTGTTTGCATCTATGCTGAATTGCTCCACTAATCTTTGCACAAAGTCACGCATCGCCGGGAAAGTATTTCTAGTGCCATCTGATGCGTCCAGCAGGAACACTACGTCCTTTCTGGGTATGGCGTCATCAGCTAGGAAAAGAAAACAGCATCATTAACACCCGGACATTTCAAAACATCTTTAGAACATCACGTTAGTTCACTACTCCTTTGACTATCTAAGCTGCGAGTAATCAACAAGGCACAGCCTGTCCGAAAGCACTTGTGAAGTTCTGCCATGCACATACCGGTCAGAGTCGGAGAAGTCGGAGTGACAGGCATTGCAACATCCTGGACAGAGGCCAGCAGCTGCTCTTGGACTTTTGGAAGCTCACTGAAGTCGGACACGGTCAGAGCGTAATTGGGGTCGGATGAAATTCTCTGCAATTCTCTGCTATCAGAGCCCCTCGATCCTATTCCAAAGGTCGAAACGCCAAGCTCTTTCAGAGAGGAGGCTGCTGCATCGACACTGTCAGATGACCTTCCCCCGCTAAACAAAACCAGTATCTGCGGCACACCCTCCAGCCGCCTGCTGCCAGAGGTGGCAGTAAAGACACTGTCTCTGACGTACTGGAGAGCTGCCCCCATGTTGAGGGGTCTGCCTCCTTTGTGTCTCAGGCCTCTGACACGGTCAAGAACCTCTTCCTTTGTCGTGTAGCTGTTCAGATAGAAATGGACCTCAGCGTCTCTACTGTACTGCACCACAGAAACTCGGTCTCTGTTGGCCTCTATGTTGAATTTCTCCACTACTCTTTGCACGAAGTCACGCATAGCTGGGAAAGAATTCCTAGTGCCATCTGAACCGTCCAGAAGAAAGACTACGTCCCTTCTGGGTGTGGTGTAAACAGCTAGGAGGGGGGAAACAGCATCATTAACGGCAAGAAATATCAATAACGTTCATTAAACTTCAGAATGTCATATCAGTTCACCCCCTCAATAACAGTCCAAGCTCTGGCTAACATTCCCACTGCTCACAAATTTTTATATAAAGAAAACAAAGGGGAAAGAAAAAAGGGAGGGCATTAAGTAGGAAGGCGAGACACAGTGTACTATGACGTTCTGCCATGCACATACCGGTGACAGCTGGTGATGTTGGAGTGATGGGAATTGCAACAGCCTTGACAGAGGCTAGCAGCTGCTCTTGGACTTTCGGAAGCTCACTGAAGTCGGACACGGTCAGGGCATAATTGGTGTCGGATGAAATTCTCTGCAATTCTCTGCTATCAGAGCCCCTCGATCCTATTCCAAAGGTCAAAACTCCAAGCTCTTTCAGAGAGGAGGCTGCTGCGTCAACACTGTCAGATGACCTTCCCCCACTAAGCAAAACCAGTATCTGCGGCACACCATCCAGTCTCCTGCTGCCAGAGGTGGCAGTAAAGACATTGTCTCTGACGTACTGGAGACCGGCCCCCGTGTAGAGGGGTCTGCCTCCTTTGTGCCTCAGACCTCTGACACTGTCAAGAATGTCTTCCTTTGTCGTGTACGTGTTAAGATAGAAATGGACCTCTGTGTCTCCACTGTACTGGACCACAGAAACGCGGTCTCTGTTCTCATCTATGTCCAATCTCTCCACCATTCTTTGCACAAACTCTTTCATTGCTGGGAACCCATTCCTAGTGCCATCCGATCCATCCAGCAGGAAGACAACATCTCTCCTCTGCCTACGGCCCTCAGCTAAGAAATAACAGTCACGGGTAAGATGGGGGACATTGTAAGGAAAAAAATAACGGAATAGGGGAAAACAGCGTATTGCATTACATAGTAGATGCTTTGCCATTAATCATGCTTTCTGTGTTTTTTGATATCATCTCACCTCCCGCAAAGATTTACGACTCAGGAAGAAATCATTTTCCTTCTCTAACTAACTAGAACTACAGGTAAAGCACAACTCACTACAACATTAAAAGCTGTGAGGAAGTAGAAGAAGCATGTTTATTTATTTCTTACCTATCGTCGTGGTAGTGGTAGACGTGACCTCTACAAATACTGTGTCAATGTTGCTGAACAGCTGCTGTTGGACACTTGGAAGGTCAGCAAAATCACTTACTGAGAGTGCATAACTAGGCTCATGGGAGATCCTCTGGAGTTCGCTGCTGTCTGAGCTCCTTGACCCTATCCCAAAGATAAGCACTCCCAGCTCCTTCAGGGATGAGGCCGGTGTATCAACATTATCAAATGACCTTCCACCACTCAGCAGAATCAGTAACTGGGGCACACCTTCTACACGTCTGCTTCCAGAGGAGGCAGTGAATATATTGTCCCTCACGTACTGCAAAGCTGCCCCTGTGTTGAGGGGTCTCCCTCCTTTGTGCCTCAGACCCCTGACTGTGTCAAGAATGTCCTCCTTTCTTGAGTATGTGTTAAGATAGAAATGGGCCTCTGGATCTCTGCTGTACTGGACCACGGACACGCGGTCTCTGTTCTCAGACACATTCAGTCTCCCCACCATCCTTTCAACAAAGTCGCGCATCACAGGGAAAGAGCTCCTAGTGCCATCCGAACCATCCAGCAGGAACACCACATCCCTCTTTCGCTCAGCTAAGGATAATGAAATGGAACACAGAGTCACGTGAGCACTTGGCATCTGATATTTTCTGTAGGTGTATGCATGCTCTAGCTGGCAACAGCAAATGGGAAAAGACTCTCCCGCCCTTTAAGCTATTTTACAACCAATCCGATGGCCAAATGTTAGTCCCATCTGCTAAAATAATACCTCGTTTTGGTCAGAGTAAATCTGCCTAAATTTAATGAATGCGAAGCAGTGAAATAAGGTCTAAATTTAAAGGTCATATTGGTCAAAAGACAAAAACTTGGCCTAAAGCAAGCTAACGAGTGAATGAACAAACACTTTAAAATGTATCAGTGACTAGAGTTCAAGCCCTTGGCTTTTTAGCCTAATTTCCCACGGCTCTGCTCACATGCAGTGCTAACTTAAACTGTTCAGGGTCAACTGCACGCTTTGCAAAGAGGAGCTCAGAGTACTGTTTTCTAGAGGCATGCGGGAATCTGTCTTACCCGGCACAGTAGCTGTCACCGGCTTGACTTGACCAAGCACATTGTTGAGGGAGCTGATAAACTGCTGTTGGACACTGGGAAGGTCAGAGAATTCATTGATGGACTGTGCATAGGTAGGATCATTGGCAATTCTCTGCACCTCTCTGCTGGAATTTCTGGTGCCGACACCAAAAATCAAGATCCCGCCCTGTTTCAAGGAGGAGGCAGGTATATCTATGTTATCGCTTGACCGTCCTCCACTGAGGAGGATGAGAATCTGAGGGACACCCGCTTGCTTTCTACTCCCCGCAGAGGCGGTGAAGACATTGTCCCTCACGTACTGGAGAGCTGCCCCAGTGTTGAGGGGTCTCCCTCCTCTATGCCTCAAGCCTCTGACAGAGTTCAAGATCTCCCCCTTTGTTGTGTAGGTATTCAGATAGAAATTGACCTCTGCGTCTCTACTGTACTGCACCACGGCAACACGGTCTCTGTTTGCATCTATGCTGAATTGCTCCACTAATCTTTGCACGAAGTCACGCATCGCCGGGAAAGTATTTCTAGTGCCATCTGATGCGTCCAGCAGGAACACTACGTCCTTTCTGGGTATGGCGTCATCAGCTAGGAAAAGAAAACAGCATCATTAACACCCGGACATTTCAAAACATCTTTAGAACATCACGTTAGTTCACTACTCCTTTGACTATCTAAGCTGCGAGTAATCAACAAGGCACAGCCTGTCCGAAAGCACTTGTGAAGTTCTGCCATGCACATACCGGTCAGAGTCGGAGAAGTCGGAGTGACAGGCATTGCAACATCGTGGACAGAGGCCAGCAGCTGCTCTTGGACTTTTGGAAGCTCACTGAAGTCGGACACGGTCAGAGCGTAATTGGGGTCGGATGAAATTCTCTGCAATTCTCTGCTATCAGAGCCCCTCGATCCTATTCCAAAGGTCAAAACGCCAAGCTCTTTCAGAGAGGAGGCTGCTGCATCGACACTGTCAGATGACCTTCCCCCGCTAAACAAAACCAGTATCTGCGGCACACCCTCCAGCCGCCTGCTGCCAGAGGTGGCAGTAAAGACACTGTCTCTGACGTACTGGAGAGCTGCCCCCATGTTGAGGGGTCTGCCTCCTTTGTGTCTCAGGCCTCTGACACGGTCAAGAACCTCTTCCTTTGTCGTGTAGCTGTTCAGATAGAAATGGACCTCAGCTTCTCTACTGTACTGCACCACAGAAACTCGGTCTCTGTTGGCCTCTATGTTGAATTTCTCCACTACTCTTTGCACGAAGTCACGCATAGCTGGGAAAGAATTCCTAGTGCCATCTGAACCGTCCAGAAGAAAGACTACGTCCCTTCTGGGTGTGGTGTAAACAGCTAGGAGGGGGGAAACAGCATCATTAACGGCAAGAAATATCAATAACGTTCATTAAACTTCAGAATGTCATATCAGTTCACCCCCTCAATAACAGTCCAAGCTCTGGCTAACATTCCCACTGCTCACAAATTTTTATATAAAGAAGACAAAGGGGAAAGAAAAAAGGGAGGGCATGAAGTAGGAAGGCGAGACACAGTGTACTATGACGTTCTGCCATGCACATACCGGTGACAGCTGGTGATGTTGGAGTGATGGGAATTGCAACAGCCTTGACAGAAGCTAGCAGCTGCTCTTGGACTTTCGGAAGCTCACTGAAGTCGGACACGGTCAGGGCATAATTGGGGTCGGATGAAATTCTCTGCAATTCTCTGCTATCAGAGCCCCTCGATCCTATTCCAAAGGTCAAAACTCCAAGCTCTTTCAGAGAGGAGGCTGCTGCGTCAACACTGTCAGATGACCTTCCCCCACTAAGCAAAACCAGTATCTGCGGCACACCATCCAGTCTCCTGCTGCCAGAGGTGGCAGTAAAGACATTGTCTCTGACGTACTGGAGACCGGCCCCCGTGTAGAGGGGTCTGCCTCCTTTGTGCCTCAGACCTCTGACACTGTCAAGAATGTCTTCCTTTGTCGTGTACGTGTTAAGATAGAAATGGACCTCTGTGTCTCCACTGTACTGGACCACAGAAACGCGGTCTCTGTTCTCATCTATGTCCAATCTCTCCACCATTCTTTGCACAAACTCTTTCATTGCTGGGAACCCATTCCTAGTGCCATCCGATCCATCCAGCAGGAAGACAACATCTCTCCTCTGCCTACGGCCCTCAGCTAAGAAATAACAGTCACGGGTAAGATGGGGAACATTGTAAGGAAAAAAATAACGGAATAGGGGAAAACAGCGTATTGCATTACATAGTAGATGCTTTGCCATTAATCGTGCTTTCTGTGTTTTTTGATATCATCTCACCTCCCGCAAAGATTTACGACTCAGGAAGAAATCATTTTCCTTCTCTAACTAACTAGAACTACAGGTAAAGCACAACTCACTACAACATTAAAAGCTGTGAGGAAGTAGAAGAAGCATGTTTATTTATTTCTTACCTATCGTCGTGGTAGTGGTAGACGTGACCTCTACAAATACTGTGTCAATGTTGCTGAACAGCTGCTGTTGGACACTTGGAAGGTCAGCAAAATCACTTACTGAGAGTGCATAACTAGGCTCATGGGAGATCCTCTGGAGTTCGCTGCTGTCTGAGCTCCTTGACCCTATCCCAAAGATAAGCACTCCCAGCTCCTTCAGGGATGAGGCCGGTGTATCAACATTATCAAATGACCTTCCACCACTCAGCAGAATCAGTAACTGGGGCACACCTTCTACATGTCTGCTTCCAGAGGAGGCAGTGAATATATTGTCCCTCACGTACTGCAAAGCTGCCCCTGTGTTGAGGGGTCTCCCTCCTTTGTGCCTCAGACCCCTGACTGTGTCAAGAATGTCCTCCTTTCTTGAGTATGTGTTAAGATAGAAATGGGCCTCTGGATCTCTGCTGTACTGGACCACGGACACGCGGTCTCTGTTCTCAGACACATTCAGTCTCCCCACCATCCTTTCAACAAAGTCGCGCATCGCAGGGAAAGAGCTCCTAGTGCCATCCGAACCATCCAGCAGGAACACCACATCCCTCTTTCGCTCAGCTAAGGATAATGAAATGGAACACAGAGTCACGTGAGCACTTGGCATCTGATATTTTCTGTAGGTGTATGCATGCTCTAGCTGGCAACAGCAAATGGGAAGAGACTCTCCCGCCCTTTAAGCTATTTTACAACCAATCCGATGGCCAAATGTTAGTCCCATCTGCTAAAATAATACCTCGTTTTGGTCAGAGCAAATCTGCCTAAATTTAATGAATGCGAAGCAGTGAAATAAGGTCTAAATTTAAAGGTTATATTGGTAAAAAGACAAAAACTTGGCCTAAAGCAAGCTAACGAGTGAATGAACAAACACTTTAAAATCTATCAATGACTAGAGTTCAAGCCCTTGGCTTTTTAGCCTAATTTCCCACGGCTCTGCTCACATGCAGTGCTAACTTAAACTGTTCAGGGTCAACTGCACGCTTTGCAAAGAGGAGCTCAGAGTACTGTTTTCTAGAGGCATGCGGGAATCTGTCTTACCCGGCACAGTAGCTGTCACCGGCTTGACTTGACCAAGCACATTGTTGAGGGAGCTGATAAACTGCTGTTGGACACTGGGAAGGTCAGAGAATTCATTGATGGACTGTGCATAGGTAGGATCATTGGCAATTCTCTGCACCTCTCTGCTGGAATTTCTGGTGCCGACACCAAAAATCAAGATCCCGCCCTGTTTCAAGGCGGAGGCAGGTATATCTATGTTATCGCTTGACCGTCCTCCACTGAGGAGGATGAGAATCTGAGGGACACCCGCTTGCTTTCTACTCCCCGCAGAGGCGGTGAAGACATTGTCCCTCACGTACTGGAGAGCTGCCCCAGTGTTGAGGGGTCTCCCTCCTCTATGCCTCAGACCTCTGACAGAGTTCAAGATCTCCCCCTTTGTTGTGTAGGTATTCAGATAGAAATTGACCTCTGCGTCTCTACTGTACTGCACCACGGCAACACGGTCTCTGTTTGCATCTATGCTGAATTGCTCCACTAATCTTTGCACGAAGTCACGCATCGCCGGGAAAGTATTTCTAGTGCCATCTGATGCGTCCAGCAGGAACACTACGTCCTTTCTGGGTATGGCGTCATCAGCTAGGAAAAGAAAACAGCATCATTAACACCCGGACATTTCAAAACATCTTTAGAACATCACGTTAGTTCACTACTCCTTTGACTATCTAAGCTGCGAGTAATCAACAAGGCACAGCCTGTCCGAAAGCACTTGTGAAGTTCTGCCATGCACATACCGGTCAGAGTCGGAGAAGTCGGAGTGACAGGCATTGCAACATCGTGGACAGAGGCCAGCAGCTGCTCTTGGACTTTTGGAAGCTCACTGAAGTCGGACACGGTCAGAGCGTAATTGGGGTCGGATGAAATTCTCTGCAATTCTCTGCTATCAGAGCCCCTCGATCCTATTCCAAAGGTCAAAACGCCAAGCTCTTTCAGAGAGGAGGCTGCTGCATCGATACTGTCAGATGACCTTCCCCCGCTAAACAAAACCAGTATCTGCGGCACACCCTCCAGCCGCCTGCTGCCAGAGGTGGCAGTAAAGACACTGTCTCTGACGTACTGGAGAGCTGCCCCCATGTTGAGGGGTCTGCCTCCTTTGTGTCTCAGGCCTCTGACACGGTCAAGAACCTCTTCCTTTGTCGTGTAGCTGTTCAGATAAAAATGGACCTCAGCGTCTCTACTGTACTGCACCACAGAAACTCGGTCTCTGTTGGCCTCTATGTTGAATTTCTCCACTACTCTTTGCACGAAGTCACGCATAGCTGGGAAAGAATTCCTAGTGCCATCTGAACCGTCCAGAAGAAAGACTACGTCCCTTCTGGGTGTGGTGTAAACAGCTAGGAGGGGGGAAACAGCATCATTAACGGCAAGAAATATCAATAACGTTCATTAAACTTCAGAATGTCATATCAGTTCACCCCCTCAATAACAGTCCAAGCTCTGGCTAACATTCCCACTGCTCACAAATTTTTATATAAAGAAGACAAAGGGGAAAGAAAAAAGGGAGGGCATGAAGTAGGAAGGCGAGACACAGTGTACTATGACGTTCTGCCATGCACATACCGGTGACAGCTGGTGATGTTGGAGTGATGGGAATTGCAACAGCCTTGACAGAAGCTAGCAGCTGCTCTTGGACTTTCGGAAGCTCACTGAAGTCGGACACGGTCAGGGCATAATTGGGGTCGGATGAAATTCTCTGCAATTCTCTGCTATCAGAGCCCCTCGATCCTATTCCAAAGGTCAAAACTCCAAGCTCTTTCAGAGAGGAGGCTGCTGCGTCAACACTGTCAGATGACCTTCCCCCACTAAGCAAAACCAGTATCTGCGGCACACCATCCAGTCTCCTGCTGCCAGAGGTGGCAGTAAAGACATTGTCTCTGACGTACTGGAGACCGGCCCCCGTGTAGAGGGGTCTGCCTCCTTTGTGCCTCAGACCTCTGACACTGTCAAGAATGTCTTCCTTTGTCGTGTACGTGTTAAGATAGAAATGGACCTCTGTGTCTCCACTGTACTGGACCACAGAAACGCGGTCTCTGTTCTCATCTATGTCCAATCTCTCCACCATTCTTTGCACAAACTCTTTCATTGCTGGGAACCCATTCCTAGTGCCATCCGATCCATCCAGCAGGAAGACAACATCTCTCCTCTGCCTACGGCCCTCAGCTAAGAAATAACAGTCACGGGTAAGATGGGGAACATTGTAAGGAAAAAAATAACGGAATAGGGGAAAACAGCGTATTGCATTACATAGTAGATGCTTTGCCATTAATCGTGCTTTCTGTGTTTTTTGATATCATCTCACCTCCCGCAAAGATTTACGACTCAGGAAGAAATCATTTTCCTTCTCTAACTAACTAGAACTACAGGTAAAGCACAACTCACTACAACATTAAAAGCTGTGAGGAAGTAGAAGAAGCATGTTTATTTATTTCTTACCTATCGTTGTGGTAGTGGTAGACGTGACCTCTACAAATACTGTGTCAATGTTGCTGAACAGCTGCTGTTGGACACTTGGAAGGTCAGCAAAATCACTTACTGAGAGTGCATAACTAGGCTCATGGGAGATCCTCTGGAGTTCGCTGCTGTCTGAGCTCCTTGACCCTATCCCAAAGATAAGCACTCCCAGCTCCTTCAGGGATGAGGCCGGTGTATCAACATTATCAAATGACCTTCCACCACTCAGCAGAATCAGTAACTGGGGCACACCTTCTACACGTCTGCTTCCAGAGGAGGCAGTGAATATATTGTCCCTCACGTACTGCAAAGCTGCCCCTGTGTTGAGGGGTCTCCCTCCTTTGTGCCTCAGACCCCTGACTGTGTCAAGAATGTCCTCCTTTCTTGAGTATGTGTTAAGATAGAAATGGGCCTCTGGATCTCTGCTGTACTGGACCACGGACACGCGGTCTCTGTTCTCAGACACATTCAGTCTCCCCACCATCCTTTCAACAAAGTCGCGCATCGCAGGGAAAGAGCTCCTAGTGCCATCCGAACCATCCAGCAGGAACACCACATCCCTCTTTCGCTCAGCTAAGGATAATGAAATGGAACACAGAGTCACGTGAGCACTTGGCATCTGATATTTTCTGTAGGTGTATGCATGCTCTAGCTGGCAACAGCAAATGGGAAAAGACTCTCCCGCCCTTTAAGCTATTTTACAACCAATCCGATGGCCAAATGTTAGTCCCATCTGCTAAAATAATACCTCGTTTTGGTCAGAGCAAATCTGCCTAAATTTAATGAATGCGAAGCAGTGAAATAAGGTCTAAATTTAAAGGTCATATTGGTCAAAAGACAAAAACTTGGCCTAAAGCAAGCTAACGAGTGAATGAACAAACACTTTAAAATGTATCAGTGACTAGAGTTCAAGCCCTTGGCTTTTTAGCCTAATTTCCCACGGCTCTGCTCACATGCAGTGCTAACTTAAACTGTTCAGGGTCAACTGCACGCTTTGCAAAGAGGAGCTCAGAGTACTGTTTTCTAGAGGCATGCGGGAATCTGTCTTACCCGGCACAGTAGCTGTCACCGGCTTGACTTGACCAAGCACATTGTTGAGGGAGCTGATAAACTGCTGTTGGACACTGGGAAGGTCAGAGAATTCATTGATGGACTGTGCATAGGTAGGATCATTGGCAATTCTCTGCACCTCTCTGCTGGAATTTCTGGTGCCGACACCAAAAATCAAGATCCCGCCCTGTTTCAAGGCGGAGGCAGGTATATCTATGTTATCGCTTGACCGTCCTCCACTGAGGAGGATGAGAATCTGAGGGACACCCGCTTGCTTTCTACTCCCCGCAGAGGCGGTGAAGACATTGTCCCTCACGTACTGGAGAGCTGCCCCAGTGTTGAGGGGTCTCCCTCCTCTATGCCTCAGACCTCTGACAGAGTTCAAGATCTCCCCCTTTGTTGTGTAGGTATTCAGATAGAAATTGACCTCTGCGTCTCTACTGTACTGCACCACGGCAACACGGTCTCTGTTTGCATCTATGCTGAATTGCTCCACTAATCTTTGCACGAAGTCACGCATCGCCGGGAAAGTATTTCTAGTGCCATCTGATGCGTCCAGCAGGAACACTACGTCCTTTCTGGGTATGGCGTCATCAGCTAGGAAAAGAAAACAGCATCATTAACACCCGGACATTTCAAAACATCTTTAGAACATCACGTTAGTTCACTACTCCTTTGACTATCTAAGCTGCGAGTAATCAACAAGGCACAGCCTGTCCGAAAGCACTTGTGAAGTTCTGCCATGCACATACCGGTCAGAGTCGGAGAAGTCGGAGTGACAGGCATTGCAACATCGTGGACAGAGGCCAGCAGCTGCTCTTGGACTTTTGGAAGCTCACTGAAGTCGGACACGGTCAGAGCGTAATTGGGGTCGGATGAAATTCTCTGCAATTCTCTGCTATCAGAGCCCCTCGATCCTATTCCAAAGGTCAAAACGCCAATCTCTTTCAGAGAGGAGGCTGCTGCATCGACACTGTCAGATGACCTTCCCCCGCTAAACAAAACCAGTATCTGCGGCACACCCTCCAGCCGCCTGCTGCCAGAGGTGGCAGTAAAGACACTGTCTCTGACGTACTGGAGAGCTGCCCCCATGTTGAGGGGTCTGCCTCCTTTGTGTCTCAGGCCTCTGACACGGTCAAGAACCTCTTCCTTTGTCGTGTAGCTGTTCAGATAGAAATGGACCTCAGCGTCTCTACTGTACTGCACCACAGAAACTCGGTCTCTGTTGGCCTCTATGTTGAATTTCTCCACTACTCTTTGCACGAAGTCACGCATAGCTGGGAAAGAATTCCTAGTGCCATCTGAACCGTCCAGAAGAAAGACTACGTCCCTTCTGGGTGTGGTGTAAACAGCTAGGAGGGGGGAAACAGCATCATTAACGGCAAGAAATATCAATAACGTTCATTAAACTTCAGAATGTCATATCAGTTCACCCCCTCAATAACAGTCCAAGCTCTGGCTAACATTCCCACTGCTCACAAATTTTTATATAAAGAAGACAAAGGGGAAAGAAAAAAGGGAGGGCATGAAGTAGGAAGGCGAGACACAGTGTACTATGACGTTCTGCCATGCACATACCGGTGACAGCTGGTGATGTTGGAGTGATGGGAATTGCAACAGCCTTGACAGAAGCTAGCAGCTGCTCTTGGACTTTCGGAAGCTCACTGAAGTCGGACACGGTCAGGGCATAATTGGGGTCGGATGAAATTCTCTGCAATTCTCTGCTATCAGAGCCCCTCGATCCTATTCCAAAGGTCAAAACTCCAAGCTCTTTCAGAGAGGAGGCTGCTGCGTCAACACTGTCAGATGACCTTCCCCCACTAAGCAAAACCAGTATCTGCGGCACACCATCCAGTCTCCTGCTGCCAGAGGTGGCAGTAAAGACATTGTCTCTGACGTACTGGAGACCGGCCCCCGTGTAGAGGGGTCTGCCTCCTTTGTGCCTCAGACCTCTGACACTGTCAAGAATGTCTTCCTTTGTCGTGTACGTGTTAAGATAGAAATGGACCTCTGTGTCTCCACTGTACTGGACCACAGAAACGCGGTCTCTGTTCTCATCTATGTCCAATCTCTCCACCATTCTTTGCACAAACTCTTTCATTGCTGGGAACCCATTCCTAGTGCCATCCGATCCATCCAGCAGGAAGACAACATCTCTCCTCTGCCTACGGCCCTCAGCTAAGAAATAACAGTCACGGGTAAGATGGGGAACATTGTAAGGAAAAAAATAACGGAATAGGGGAAAACAGCGTATTGCATTACATAGTAGATGCTTTGCCATTAATCGTGCTTTCTGTGTTTTTTGATATCATCTCACCTCCCGCAAAGATTTACGACTCAGGAAGAAATCATTTTCCTTCTCTAACTAACTAGAACTACAGGTAAAGCACAACTCACTACAACATTAAAAGCTGTGAGGAAGTAGAAGAAGCATGTTTATTTATTTCTTACCTATCGTCGTGGTAGTGGTAGACGTGACCTCTACAAATACTGTGTCAATGTTGCTGAACAGCTGCTGTTGGACACTTGGAAGGTCAGCAAAATCACTTACTGAGAGTGCATAACTAGGCTCATGGGAGATCCTCTGGAGTTCGCTGCTGTCTGAGCTCCTTGACCCTATCCCAAAGATAAGCACTCCCAGCTCCTTCAGGGATGAGGCCGGTGTATCAACATTATCAAATGACCTTCCACCACTCAGCAGAATCAGTAACTGGGGCACACCTTCTACACGTCTGCTTCCAGAGGAGGCAGTGAATATATTGTCCCTCACGTACTGCAAAGCTGCCCCTGTGTTGAGGGGTCTCCCTCCTTTGTGCCTCAGACCCCTGACTGTGTCAAGAATGTCCTCCTTTCTTGAGTATGTGTTAAGATAGAAATGGGCCTCTGGATCTCTGCTGTACTGGACCACGGACACGCGGTCTCTGTTCTCAGACACATTCAGTCTCCCCACCATCCTTTCAACAAAGTCGCGCATCGCAGGGAAAGAGCTCCTAGTGCCATCCGAACCATCCAGCAGGAACACCACATCCCTCTTTCGCTCAGCTAAGGATAATGAAATGGAACACAGAGTCACGTGAGCACTTGGCATCTGATATTTTCTGTAGGTGTATGCATGCTCTAGCTGGCAACAGCAAATGGGAAAAGACTCTCCCGCCCTTTAAGCTATTTTACAACCAATCCGATGGCCAAATGTTAGTCCCATCTGCTAAAATAATACCTCGTTTTGGTCAGAGTAAATCTGCCTAAATTTAATGAATGCGAAGCAGTGAAATAAGGTCTAAATTTAAAGGTCATATTGGTCAAAAGACAAAAACTTGGCCTAAAGCAAGCTAACGAGTGAATGAACAAACACTTTAAAATGTATCAGTGACTAGAGTTCAAGCCCTTGGCTTTTTAGCCTAATTTCCCACGGCTCTGCTCACATGCAGTGCTAACTTAAACTGTTCAGGGTCAACTGCACGCTTTGCAAAGAGGAGCTCAGAGTACTGTTTTCTAGAGGCATGCGGGAATCTGTCTTACCCGGCACAGTAGCTGTCACCGGCTTGACTTGACCAAGCACATTGTTGAGGGAGCTGATAAACTGCTGTTGGACACTGGGAAGGTCAGAGAATTCATTGATGGACTGTGCATAGGTAGGATCATTGGCAATTCTCTGCACCTCTCTGCTGGAATTTCTGGTGCCGACACCAAAAATCAAGATCCCGCCCTGTTTCAAGGCGGAGGCAGGTATATCTATGTTATCGCTTGACCGTCCTCCACTGAGGAGGATGAGAATCTGAGGGACACCCGCTTGCTTTCTACTCCCCGCAGAGGCGGTGAAGACATTGTCCCTCACGTACTGGAGAGCTGCCCCAGTGTTGAGGGGTCTCCCTCCTCTATGCCTCAGACCTCTGACAGAGTTCAAGATCTCCCCCTTTGTTGTGTAGGTATTCAGATAGAAATTGACCTCTGCGTCTCTACTGTACTGCACCACGGCAACACGGTCTCTGTTTGCATCTATGCTGAATTGCTCCACTAATCTTTGCACGAAGTCACGCATCGCCGGGAAAGTATTTCTAGTGCCATCTGATGCGTCCAGCAGGAACACTACGTCCTTTCTGGGTATTTCGTCATCAGCTAGGAAAAGAAAACAGCATCATTAACACCCGGACATTTCAAAACATCTTTAGAACATCACGTTAGTTCACTACTCCTTTGACTATCTAAGCTGCGAGTAATCAACAAGGCACAGCCTGTCCGAAAGCACTTGTGAAGTTCTGCCATGCACATACCGGTCAGAGTCGGAGAAGTCGGAGTGACAGGCATTGCAACATCCTGGACAGAGGACAGCAGCTGCTCTTGGACTTTTGGAAGCTCACTGAAGTCGGACACGGTCAGAGCGTAATTGGGGTCGGATGAAATTCTCTGCAATTCTCTGCTATCAGAGCCCCTCGATCCTATTCCAAAGGTCGAAACGCCAAGGTCTTTCAGAGAGGAGGCTGCTGCATCGACACTGTCAGATGACCTTCCCCCGCTAAACAAAACCAGTATCTGCGGCACACCCTCCAGCCGCCTGCTGCCAGAGGTGGCAGTAAAGACACTGTCTCTGACGTACTGGAGAGCTGCCCCCATGTTGAGGGGTCTGCCTCCTTTGTGTCTCAGGACTCTGACACGGTCAAGAACCTCTTCCTTTGTCGTGTAGCTGTTCAGATAGAAATGGACCTCAGCGTCTCTACTGTACTGCACCACAGAAACTCGGTCTCTGTTGGCCTCTATGTTGAATTTCTCCACTACTCTTTGCACGAAGTCACGCATAGCTGGGAAAGAATTCCTAGTGCCATCTGAACCATCCAGAAGAAAGACTACGTCCCTTCTGGGTGTGGTGTAAACAGCTAGGAGGGGGGAAACAGCATCATTAACGGCAAGAAATATCAATAACGTTCATTAAACTTCAGAATGTCATATCAGTTCACCCCCTCAATAACAGTCCAAGCTCTGGCTAACATTCCCACTGCTCACAAATTTTTATATAAAGAAAACAAAGGGGAAAGAAAAAAGGGAGGGCATGAAGTAGGAAGGCGAGACACAGTGTACTATGACGTTCTGCCATGCACATACCGGTGACAGCTGGTGATGTTGGAGTGATGGGAATTGCAACAGCCTTGACAGAAGCTAGCAGCTGCTCTTGGACTTTCGGAAGCTCACTGAAGTCGGACACGGTCAGGGCATAATTGGGGTCGGATGAAATTCTCTGCAATTCTCTGCTATCAGAGCCCCTCGATCCTATTCCAAAGGTCAAAACTCCAAGCTCTTTCAGAGAGGAGGCTGCTGCGTCAACACTGTCAGATGACCTTCCCCCACTAAGCAAAACCAGTATCTGCGGCACACCATCCAGTCTCCTGCTGCCAGAGGTGGCAGTAAAGACATTGTCTCTGACGTACTGGAGACCGGCCCCCGTGTAGAGGGGTCTGCCTCCTTTGTGCCTCAGACCTCTGACACTGTCAAGAATGTCTTCCTTTGTCGTGTACGTGTTAAGATAGAAATGGACCTCTGTGTCTCCACTGTACTGGACCACAGAAGCGCGGTCTCTGTTCTCATCTATGTCCAATCTCTCCACCATTCTTTGCACAAACTCTTTCATTGCTGGGAACCCATTCCTAGTGCCATCCGATCCATCCAGCAGGAAGACAACATCTCTCCTCTGCCTACGGCCCTCAGCTAAGAAATAACAGTCACGGGTAAGATGGGGGACATTGTAAGGAAAAAAATAACGGAATAGGGGAAAACAGCGTATTGCATTACATAGTAGATGCTTTGCCATTAATCGTGCTTTATGTGTTTTTTGATATCATCTCACCTCCCGCAAAGATTTACGACTCAGGAAGAAATCATTTTCCTTCTCTAACTAACTAGAACTACAGGTAAAGCACAACTCACTACAACATTAAACGCTGTGAGGAAGTAGAAGAAGCATGTTTATTTATTTCTTACCTATCGTCGTGGTAGTGGTAGACGTGACCTCTACAAATACTGTGTCAATGTTGCTGAACAGCTGCTGTTGGACACTTGGAAGGTCAGCAAAATCACTTACTGAGAGTGCATAACTAGGCTCATGGGAGATCCTCTGGAGTTCGCTGCTGTCTGAGCTCCTTGACCCTATCCCAAAGATAAGCACTCCCAGCTCCTTCAGGGATGAGGCCGGTGTATCAACATTATCAAATGACCTTCCACCACTCAGCAGAATCAGTAACTGGGGCACACCTTCTACATGTCTGCTTCCAGAGGAGGCAGTGAATATATTGTCCCTCACGTACTGCAAAGCTGCCCCTGTGTTGAGGGGTCTCCCTCCTTTGTGCCTCAGACCCCTGACTGTGTCAAGAATGTCCTCCTTTCTTGAGTATGTGTTAAGATAGAAATGGGCCTCTGGATCTCTGCTGTACTGGACCACGGACACGCGGTCTCTGTTCTCAGACACATTCAGTCTCCCCACCATCCTTTCAACAAAGTCGCGCATCGCAGGGAAAGAGCTCCTAGTGCCATCCGAACCATCCAGCAGGAACACCACATCCCTCTTTCGCTCAGCTAAGGATAATGAAATGGAACAAAGAGTCACGTGAGCACTTGGCATCTGATATTTTCTGTAGGTGTATGCATGCTCTAGCTGGCAACAGCAAATGGGAAGAGACTCTCCCGCCCTTTAAGCTATTTTACAACCAATCCGATGGCCAAATGTTAGTCCCATCTGCTAAAATAATACCTCGTTTTGGTCAGAGTAAATCTGCCTAAATTTAATGAATGCGAAGCAGTGAAATAAGGTCTAAATTTAAAGGTCATATTGGTCAAAAGACAAAAACTTGGCCTAAAGCAAGCTAACGAGTGAATGAACAAACACTTTAAAATGTATCAGTGACTAGAGTTCAAGCCCTTGGCTTTTTAGCCTAATTTCCCACGGCTCTGCTCACATGCAGTGCTAACTTAAACTGTTCAGGGTCAACTGCACGCTTTGCAAAGAGGAGCTCAGAGTACTGTTTTCTAGAGGCATGCGGGAATCTGTCTTACCCGGCACAGTAGCTGTCACCGGCTTGACTTGACCAAGCACATTGTTGAGGGAGCTGATAAACTGCTGTTGGACACTGGGAAGGTCAGAGAATTCATTGATGGACTGTGCATAGGTAGGATCATTGGCAATTCTCTGCACCTCTCTGCTGGAATTTCTGGTGCCGACACCAAAAATCAAGATCCCGCCCTGTTTCAAGGCGGAGGCAGGTATATCTATGTTATCGCTTGACCGTCCTCCACTGAGGAGGATGAGAATCTGAGGGACACCCGCTTGCTTTCTACTCCCCGCAGAGGCGGTGAAGACATTGTCCCTCACGTACTGGAGAGCTGCCCCAGTGTTGAGGGGTCTCCCTCCTCTATGCCTCAGACCTCTGACAGAGTTCAAGATCTCCCCCTTTGTTGTGTAGGTATTCAGATAGAAATTGACCTCTGCGTCTCTACTGTACTGCACCACGGCAACACGGTCTCTGTTTGCATCTATGCTGAATTGCTCCACTAATCTTTGCACGAAGTCACGCATCGCCGGGAAAGTATTTCTAGTGCCATCTGATGCGTCCAGCAGGAACACTACGTCCTTTCTGGGTATGGCGTCATCAGCTAGGAAAAGAAAACAGCATCATTAACACCAGGACATTTCAAAACATCTTTAGAACATCACGTTAGTTCACTACTCCTTTGACTATCTAAGCTGCGAGTAATCAACAAGGCACAGCCTGTCCGAAAGCACTTGTGAAGTTCTGCCATGCACATACCGGTCAGAGTCGGAGAAGTCGGAGTGACAGGCATTGCAACATCCTGGACAGAGGCCAGCAGCTGCTCTTGGACTTTTGGAAGCTCACTGAAGTCAGACACGGTCAGAGCGTAATTGGGGTCGGATGAAATTCTCTGCAATTCTCTGCTATCAGAGCCCCTCGATCCTATTCCAAAGGTCGAAACGCCAAGGTCTTTCAGAGAGGAGGCTGCTGCATCGACACTGTCAGATGACCTTCCCCCGCTAAACAAAACCAGTATCTGCGGCACACCCTCCAGCCGCCTGCTGCCAGAGGTGGCAGTAAAGACACTGTCTCTGACGTACTGGAGAGCTGCCCCCATGTTGAGGGGTCTGCCTCCTTTGTGTCTCAGGCCTCTGACACGGTCAAGAACCTCTTCCTTTGTCGTGTAGCTGTTCAGATAGAAATGGACCTCAGCGTCTCTACTGTACTGCACCACAGAAACTCGGTCTCTGTTGGCCTCTATGTTGAATTTCTCCACTACTCTTTGCACGAAGTCACGCATAGCTGGGAAAGAATTCCTAGTGCCATCTGAACCATCCAGAAGAAAGACTACGTCCCTTCTGGGTGTGGTGTAAACAGCTAGGAGGGGGGAAACAGCATCATTAACGGCAAGAAATATCAATAACGTTCATTAAACTTCAGAATGTCATATCAGTTCACCCCCTCAATAACAGTCCAAGCTCTGGCTAACATTCCCACTGCTCACAAATTTTTATATAAAGAAAACAAAGGGGAAAGAAAAAAGGGAGGGCATGAAGTAGGAAGGCGAGACACAGTGTACTATGACGTTCTGCCATGCACATACCGGTGACAGCTGGTGATGTTGGAGTGATGGGAATTGCAACAGCCTTGACAGAAGCTAGCAGCTGCTCTTGGACTTTCGGAAGCTCACTGAAGTCGGACACGGTCAGGGCATAATTGGGGTCGGATGAAATTCTCTGCAATTCTCTGCTATCAGAGCCCCTCGATCCTATTCCAAAGGTCAAAACTCCAAGCTCTTTCAGAGAGGAGGCTGCTGCGTCAACACTGTCAGATGACCTTCCCCCACTAAGCAAAACCAGTATCTGCGGCACACCATCCAGTCTCCTGCTGCCAGAGGTGGCAGTAAAGACATTGTCTCTGACGTACTGGAGACCGGCCCCCGTGTAGAGGGGTCTGCCTCCTTTGTGCCTCAGACCTCTGACACTGTCAAGAATGTCTTCCTTTGTCGTGTACGTGTTAAGATAGAAATGGACCTCTGTGTCTCCACTGTACTGGACCACAGAAGCGCGGTCTCTGTTCTCATCTATGTCCAATCTCTCCACCATTCTTTGCACAAACTCTTTCATTGCTGGGAACCCATTCCTAGTGCCATCCGATCCATCCAGCAGGAAGACAACATCTCTCCTCTGCCTACGGCCCTCAGCTAAGAAATAACAGTCACGGGTAAGATGGGGGACATTGTAAGGAAAAAAATAACGGAATAGGGGAAAACAGCGTATTGCATTACATAGTAGATGCTTTGCCATTAATCGTGCTTTATGTGTTTTTTGATATCATCTCACCTCCCGCAAAGATTTACGACTCAGGAAGAAATCATTTTCCTTCTCTAACTAACTAGAACTACAGGTAAAGCACAACTCACTACAACATTAAACGCTGTGAGGAAGTAGAAGAAGCATGTTTATTTATTTCTTACCTATCGTCGTGGTAGTGGTAGACGTGACCTCTACAAATACTGTGTCAATGTTGCTGAACAGCTGCTGTTGGACACTTGGAAGGTCAGCAAAATCACTTACTGAGAGTGCATAACTAGGCTCATGGGAGATCCTCTGGAGTTCGCTGCTGTCTGAGCTCCTTGACCCTATCCCAAAGATAAGCACTCCCAGCTCCTTCAGGGATGAGGCCGGTGTATCAACATTATCAAATGACCTTCCACCACTCAGCAGAATCAGTAACTGGGGCACACCTTCTACACGTCTGCTTCCAGAGGAGGCAGTGAATATATTGTCCCTCACGTACTGCAAAGCTGCCCCTGTGTTGAGGGGTCTCCCTCCTTTGTGCCTCAGACCCCTGACTGTGTCAAGAATGTCCTCCTTTCTTGAGTATGTGTTAAGATAGAAATGGGCCTCTGGATCTCTGCTGTACTGGACCACGGACACGCGGTCTCTGTTCTCAGACACATTCAGTCTCCCCACCATCCTTTCAACAAAGTCGCGCATCGCAGGGAAAGAGCTCCTAGTGCCATCCGAACCATCCAGCAGGAACACCACATCCCTCTTTCGCTCAGCTAAGGATAATGAAATGGAACAAAGAGTCACGTGAGCACTTGGCATCTGATATTTTCTGTAGGTGTATGCATGCTCTAGCTGGCAACAGCAAATGGGAAGAGACTCTCCCGCCCTTTAAGCTATTTTACAACCAATCCGATGGCCAAATGTTAGTCCCATCTGCTAAAATAATACCTCGTTTTGGTCAGAGTAAATCTGCCTAAATTTAATGAATGCGAAGCAGTGAAATAAGGTCTAAATTTAAAGGTCATATTGGTCAAAAGACAAAAACTTGGCCTAAAGCAAGCTAACGAGTGAATGAACAAACACTTTAAAATGTATCAGTGACTAGAGTTCAAGCCCTTGGCTTTTTAGCCTAATTTCCCACGGCTCTGCTCACATGCAGTGCTAACTTAAACTGTTCAGGGTCAACTGCACACTTTGCAAAGAGGAGCTCAGAGTACTGTTTTCTAGAGGCATGCGGGAATCTGTCTTACCCGGCACAGTAGCTGTCACCGGCTTGACTTGACCAAGCACATTGTTGAGGGAGCTGATAAACTGCTGTTGGACACTGGGAAGGTCAGAGAATTCATTGATGGACTGTGCATAGGTAGGATCATTGGCAATTCTCTGCACCTCTCTGCTGGAATTTCTGGTGCCGACACCAAAAATCAAGATCCCGCCCTGTTTCAAGGCGGAGGCAGGTATATCTATGTTATCGCTTGACCGTCCTCCACTGAGGAGGATGAGAATCTGAGGGACACCCGCTTGCTTTCTACTCCCCGCAGAGGCAGTGAAGACATTGTCCCTCACGTACTGGAGAGCTGCCCCAGTGTTGAGGGGTCTCCCTCCTCTATGCCTCAGACCTCTGACAGAGTTCAAGATCTCCCCCTTTGTTGTGTAGGTATTCAGATAGAAATTGACCTCTGCGTCTCTACTGTACTGCACCACGGCAACACGGTCTCTGTTTGCATCTATGCTGAATTGCTCCACTAATCTTTGCACGAAGTCACGCATCGCCGGGAAAGTATTTCTAGTGCCATCTGATGCGTCCAGCAGGAACACTACGTCCTTTCTGGGTATGGCGTCATCAGCTAGGAAAAGAAAACAGCATCATTAACACCAGGACATTTCAAAACATCTTTAGAACATCACGTTGGTTCACTACTCCTTTGACTATCTAAGCTGCGAGTAATCAACAAGGCACAGCCTGTCCGAAAGCACTTGTGAAGTTCTGCCATGCACATACCGGTCAGAGTCGGAGAAGTCGGAGTGACAGGCATTGCAACATCCTGGACAGAGGCCAGCAGCTGCTCTTGGACTTTTGGAAGCTCACTGAAGTCAGACACGGTCAGAGCGTAATTGGGGTCGGATGAAATTCTCTGCAATTCTCTGCTATCAGAGCCCCTCGATCCTATTCCAAAGGTCGAAACACCAAGCTCTTTCAGAGAGGAGGCTGCTGCATCGACACTGTCAGATGACCTTCCCCCGCTAAACAAAACCAGTATCTGCGGCACACCCTCCAGCCGCCTGCTGCCAGAGGTGGCAGTAAAGACACTGTCTCTGACGTACTGGAGAGCTGCCCCCATGTTGAGGGGTCTGCCTCCTTTGTGTCTCAGGCCTCTGACACGGTCAAGAACCTCTTCCTTTGTCGTGTAGCTGTTCAGATAGAAATGGACCTCAGCGTCTCTACTGTACTGCACCACAGAAACTCGGTCTCTGTTGGCCTCTATGTTGAATTTCTCCACTACTCTTTGCACGAAGTCACGCATAGCTGGGAAAGAATTCCTAGTGCCATCTGAACCGTCCAGAAGAAAGACTACGTCCCTTCTGGGTGTGGTGTAAACAGCTAGGAGGGGGGAAACAGCATCATTAACGGCAAGAAATATCAATAACGTTCATTAAACTTCAGAATGTCATATCAGTTCACCCCCTCAATAACAGTCCAAGCTCTGGCTAACATTCCCACTGCTCACAAATTTTTATATAAAGAAAACAAAGGGGAAAGAAAAAAGGGAGGGCATTAAGTAGGAAGGCGAGACACAGTGTACTATGACGTTCTGCCATGCACATACCGGTGACAGCTGGTGATGTTGGAGTGATGGGAATTGCAACAGCCTTGACAGAGGCTAGCAGCTGCTCTTGGACTTTCGGAAGCTCACTGAAGTCGGACACGGTCAGGGCATAATTGGGGTCGGATGAAATTCTCTGCAATTCTCTGCTATCAGAGCCCCTCGATCCTATTCCAAAGGTCAAAACTCCAAGCTCTTTCAGAGAGGAGGCTGCTGCGTCAACACTGTCAGATGACCTTCCCCCACTAAGCAAAACCAGTATCTGCGGCACACCATCCAGTCTCCTGCTGCCAGAGGTGGCAGTAAAGACATTGTCTCTGACGTACTGGAGACCGGCCCCCGTGTAGAGGGGTCTGCCTCCTTTGTGCCTCAGACCTCTGACACTGTCAAGAATGTCTTCCTTTGTCGTGTACGTGTTAAGATAGAAATGGACCTCTGTGTCTCCACTGTACTGGACCACAGAAACGCGGTCTCTGTTCTCATCTATGTCCAATCTCTCCACCATTCTTTGCACAAACTCTTTCATTGCTGGGAACCCATTCCTAGTGCCATCCGATCCATCCAGCAGGAAGACAACATCTCTCCTCTGCCTACGGCCCTCAGCTAAGAAATAACAGTCACGGGTAAGATGGGGGACATTGTAAGGAAAAAAATAACGGAATAGGGGAAAACAGCGTATTGCATTACATAGTAGATGCTTTGCCATTAATCGTGCTTTCTGTGTTTTTTGATATCATCTCACCTCCCGCAAAGATTTACGACTCAGGAAGAAATCATTTTCCTTCTCTAACTAACTAGAACTACAGGTAAAGCACAACTCACTACAACATTAAACGCTGTGAGGAAGTAGAAGAAGCATGTTTATTTATTTCTTACCTATCGTCGTGGTAGTGGTAGACGTGACCTCTACAAATACTGTGTCAATGTTGCTGAACAGCTGCTGTTGGACACTTGGAAGGTCAGCAAAATCACTTACTGAGAGTGCATAACTAGGCTCATGGGAGATCCTCTGGAGTTCGCTGCTGTCTGAGCTCCTTGACCCTATCCCAAAGATAAGCACTCCCAGCTCCTTCAGGGATGAGGCCGGTGTATCAACATTATCAAATGACCTTCCACCACTCAGCAGAATCAGTAACTGGGGCACACCTTCTACACGTCTGCTTCCAGAGGAGGCAGTGAATATATTGTCCCTCACGTACTGCAAAGCTGCCCCTGTGTTGAGGGGTCTCCCTCCTTTGTGCCTCAGACCCCTGACTGTGTCAAGAATGTCCTCCTTTCTTGAGTATGTGTTAAGATAGAAATGGGCCTCTGGATCTCTGCTGTACTGGACCACGGACACGCGGTCTCTGTTCTCAGACACATTCAGTCTCCCCACCATCCTTTCAACAAAGTCGCGCATCGCAGGGAAAGAGCTCCTAGTGCCATCCGAACCATCCAGCAGGAACACCACATCCCTCTTTCGCTCAGCTAAGGATAATGAAATGGAACACAGAGTCACGTGAGCACTTGGCATCTGATATTTTCTGTAGGTGTATGCATGCTCTAGCTGGCAACAGCAAATGGGAAGAGACTCTCCCGATTGGTCAAAAGACAAAAACTTGGCCTAAAGCAAGCTAACGAGTGAATGAACAAACACTTTAAAATGTATCAGTGACTAGAGTTCAAGCCCTTGGCTTTTTAGCCTAATTTCCCACGGCTCTGCTCACATGCAGTGCTAACTTAAACTGTTCAGGGTCAACTGCACGCTTTGCAAAGAGGAGCTCAGAGTACTGTTTTCTAGAGGCATGCGGGAATCTGTCTTACCCGGCACAGTAGCTGTCACCGGCTTGACTTGACCAAGCACATTGTTGAGGGAGCTGATAAACTGCTGTTGGACACTGGGAAGGTCAGAGAATTCATTGATGGACTGTGCATAGGTAGGATCATTGGCAATTCTCTGCACCTCTCTGCTGGAATTTCTGGTGCCGACACCAAAAATCAAGATCCCGCCCTGTTTCAAGGCGGAGGCAGGTATATCTATGTTATCGCTTGACCGTCCTCCACTGAGGAGGATGAGAATCTGAGGGACACCCGCTTGCTTTCTACTCCCCGCAGAGGCGGTGAAGACATTGTCCCTCACGTACTGGAGAGCTGCCCCAGTGTTGAGGGGTCTCCCTCCTCTATGCCTCAGACCTCTGACAGAGTTCAAGATCTCCCCCTTTGTTGTGTAGGTATTCAGATAGAAATTGACCTCTGCGTCTCTACTGTACTGCACCACGGCAACACGGTCTCTGTTTGCATCTATGCTGAATTGCTCCACTAATCTTTGCACGAAGTCACGCATCGCCGGGAAAGTATTTCTAGTGCCATCTGATGCGTCCAGCAGGAACACTACGTCCTTTCTGGGTATGGCTTCATCAGCTAGGAAAAGAAAACAGCATCATTAACACCAGGACATTTCAAAACATCTTTAGAACATCACGTTAGTTCACTACTCCTTTGACTATCTAAGCTGCGAGTAATCAACAAGGCACAGCCTGTCCGAAAGCACTTGTGAAGTTCTGCCATGCACATACCGGTCAGAGTCGGAGAAGTCGGAGTGACAGGCATTGCAACATCCTGGACAGAGGCCAGCAGCTGCTCTTGGACTTTTGGAAGCTCACTGAAGTCAGACACGGTCAGAGCGTAATTGGGGTCGGATGAAATTCTCTGCAATTCTCTGCTATCAGAGCCCCTCGATCCTATTCCAAAGGTCGAAACGCCAAGCTCTTTCAGAGAGGAGGCTGCTGCATCGACACTGTCAGATGACCTTCCCCCGCTAAACAAAACCAGTATCTGCGGCACACCCTCCAGCCGCCTGCTGCCAGAGGTGGCAGTAAAGACACTGTCTCTGACGTACTGGAGAGCTGCCCCCATGTTGAGGGGTCTGCCTCCTTTGTGTCTCAGGCCTCTGACACGGTCAAGAACCTCTTCCTTTGTCGTGTAGCTGTTCAGATAGAAATGGACCTCAGCGTCTCTACTGTACTGCACCACAGAAACTCGGTCTCTGTTGGCCTCTATGTTGAATTTCTCCACTACTCTTTGCACGAAGTCACGCATAGCTGGGAAAGAATTCCTAGTGCCATCTGAACCGTCCAGAAGAAAGACTACGTCCCTTCTGGGTGTGGTGTAAACAGCTAGGAGGGGGGAAACAGCATCATTAACGGCAAGAAATATCAATAACGTTCATTAAACTTCAGAATGTCATATCAGTTCACCCCCTCAATAACAGTCCAAGCTCTGGCTAACATTCCCACTGCTCACAAATTTTTATATAAAGAAAACAAAGGGGAAAGAAAAAAGGGAGGGCATTAAGTAGGAAGGCGAGACACAGTGTACTATGACGTTCTGCCATGCACATACCGGTGACAGCTGGTGATGTTGGAGTGATGGGAATTGCAACAGCCTTGACAGAGGCTAGCAGCTGCTCTTGGACTTTCGGAAGCTCACTGAAGTCGGACACGGTCAGGGCATAATTGGGGTCGGATGAAATTCTCTGCAATTCTCTGCTATCAGAGCCCCTCGATCCTATTCCAAAGGTCAAAACTCCAAGCTCTTTCAGAGAGGAGGCTGCTGCGTCAACACTGTCAGATGACCTTCCCCCACTAAGCAAAACCAGTATCTGCGGCACACCATCCAGTCTCCTGCTGCCAGAGGTGGCAGTAAAGACATTGTCTCTGACGTACTGGAGACCGGCCCCCGTGTAGAGGGGTCTGCCTCCTTTGTGCCTCAGACCTCTGACACTGTCAAGAATGTCTTCCTTTGTCGTGTACGTGTTAAGATAGAAATGGACCTCTGTGTCTCCACTGTACTGGACCACAGAAACGCGGTCTCTGTTCTCATCTATGTCCAATCTCTCCACCATTCTTTGCACAAACTCTTTCATTGCTGGGAACCCATTCCTAGTGCCATCCGATCCATCCAGCAGGAAGACAACATCTCTCCTCTGCCTACGGCCCTCAGCTAAGAAATAACAGTCACGGGTAAGATGGGGGACATTGTAAGGGAAAAAATAACGGAATAGGGGAAAACAGCGTATTGCATTACATAGTAGATGCTTTGCCATTAATCGTGCTTTCTGTGTTTTTTGATATCATCTCACCTCCCGCAAAGATTTACGACTCAGGAAGAAATCATTTTCCTTCTCTAACTAACTAGAACTACAGGTAAAGCACAACTCACTACAACATTAAACGCTGTGAGGAAGTAGAAGAAGCATGTTTATTTATTTCTTACCTATCGTCGTGGTAGTGGTAGACGTGACCTCTACAAATACTGTGTCAATGTTGCTGAACAGCTGCTGTTGGACACTTGGAAGGTCAGCAAAATCACTTACTGAGAGTGCATAACTAGGCTCATGGGAGATCCTCTGGAGTTCGCTGCTGTCTGAGCTCCTTGACCTTATCCCAAAGATAAGCACTCCCAGCTCCTTCAGGGATGAGGCCGGTGTATCAACATTATCAAATGACCTTCCACCACTCAGCAGAATCAGTAACTGGGGCACACCTTCTACACGTCTGCTTCCAGAGGAGGCAGTGAATATATTGTCCCTCACGTACTGCAAAGCTGCCCCTGTGTTGAGGGGTCTCCCTCCTTTGTGCCTCAGACCCCTGACTGTGTCAAGAATGTCCTCCTTTCTTGAGTATGTGTTAAGATAGAAATGGGCCTCTGGATCTCTGCTGTACTGGACCACGGACACGCGGTCTCTGTTCTCAGACACATTCAGTCTCCCCACCATCCTTTCAACAAAGTCGCGCATCGCAGGGAAAGAGCTCCTAGTGCCATCCGAACCATCCAGCAGGAACACCACATCCCTCTTTCGCTCAGCTAAGGATAATGAAATGGAACACAGAGTCACGTGAGCACTTGGCATCTGATATTTTCTGTAGGTGTATGCATGCTCTAGCTGGCAACAGCAAATGGGAAGAGACTCTCCCGCCCTTTAAGCTATTTTACAACCAATCCGATGGCCAAATGTTAGTCCCATCTGCTAAAATAATACCTCGTTTTGGTCAGAGTAAATCTGCCTAAATTTAATGAATGCGAAGCAGTGAAATAAGGTCTAATTTTAAAGGTCATATTGGTCAAAAGACAAAAACTTGGCCTAAAGCAAGCTAACGAGTGAATGAACAAACACTTTAAAATGTATCAGTGACTAGAGTTCAAGCCCTTGGCTTTTTAGCCTAATTTCCCACGGCTCTGCTCACATGCAGTGCTAACTTAAACTGTTCAGGGTCAACTGCACGCTTTGCAAAGAGGAGCTCAGAGTACTGTTTTCTAGAGGCATGCGGGAATCTGTCTTACCCGGCACAGTAGCTGTCACCGGCTTGACTTGACCAAGCACATTGTTGAGGGAGCTGATAAACTGCTGTTGGACACTGGGAAGGTCAGAGAATTCATTGATGGACTGTGCATAGGTAGGATCATTGGCAATTCTCTGCACCTCTCTGCTGGAATTTCTGGTGCCGACACCAAAAATCAAGATCCCGCCCTGTTTCAAGGCGGAGGCAGGTATATCTATGTTATCGCTTGACCGTCCTCCACTGAGGAGGATGAGAATCTGAGGGACACCCGCTTGCTTTCTACTCCCCGCAGAGGCGGTGAAGACATTGTCCCTCACGTACTGGAGAGCTGCCCCAGTGTTGAGGGGTCTCCCTCCTCTATGCCTCAGACCTCTGACAGAGTTCAAGATCTCCCCCTTTGTTGTGTAGGTATTCAGATAGAAATTGACCTCTGCGTCTCTACTGTACTGCACCACGGCAACACGGTCTCTGTTTGCATCTATGCTGAATTGCTCCACTAATCTTTGCACGAAGTCACGCATCGCCGGGAAAGTATTTCTAGTGCCATCTGATGCGTCCAGCAGGAACACTACGTCCTTTCTGGGTATGGGGTCATCAGCTAGGAAAAGAAAACAGCATCATTAACACCAGGACATTTCAAAACATCTTTAGAACATCACGTTAGTTCACTACTCCTTTGACTATCTAAGCTGCGAGTAATCAACAAGGCACAGCCTGTCCGAAAGCACTTGTGAAGTTCTGCCATGCACATACCGGTCAGAGTCGGAGAAGTCGGAGTGACAGGCATTGCAACATCCTGGACAGAGGCCAGCAGCTGCTCTTGGACTTTTGGAAGCTCACTGAAGTCAGACACGGTCAGAGCGTAATTGGGGTCGGATGAAATTCTCTGCAATTCTCTGCTATCAGAGCCCCTCGATCCTATTCCAAAGGTCGAAACGCCAAGCTCTTTCAGAGAGGAGGCTGCTGCATCGACACTGTCAGATGACCTTCCCCCGCTAAACAAAACCAGTATCTGCGGCACACCCTCCAGCCGCCTGCTGCCAGAGGTGGCAGTAAAGACACTGTCTCTGACGTACTGGAGAGCTGCCCCCATGTTGAGGGGTCTGCCTCCTTTGTGTCTCAGGCCTCTGACACGGTCAAGAACCTCTTCCTTTGTCGTGTAGCTGTTCAGATAGAAATGGACCTCAGCGTCTCTACTGTACTGCACCACAGAAACTCGGTCTCTGTTGGCCTCTATGTTGAATTTCTCCACTACTCTTTGCACGAAGTCACGCATAGCTGGGAAAGAATTCCTAGTGCCATCTGAACCGTCCAGAAGAAAGACTACGTCCCTTCTGGGTGTGGTGTAAACAGCTAGGAGGGGGGAAACAGCATCATTAACGGCAAGAAATATCAATAACGTTCATTAAACTTCAGAATGTCATATCAGTTCACCCCCTCAATAACAGTCCAAGCTCTGGCTAACATTCCCACTGCTCACAAATTTTTATATAAAGAAAACAAAGGGGAAAGAAAAAAGGGAGGGCATTAAGTAGGAAGGCGAGACACAGTGTACTATGACGTTCTGCCATGCACATACCGGTGACAGCTGGTGATGTTGGAGTGATGGGAATTGCAACAGCCTTGACAGAGGCTAGCAGCTGCTCTTGGACTTTCGGAAGCTCACTGAAGTCGGACACGGTCAGGGCATAATTGGGGTCGGATGAAATTCTCTGCAATTCTCTGCTATCAGAGCCCCTCGATCCTATTCCAAAGGTCAAAACTCCAAGCTCTTTCAGAGAGGAGGCTGCTGCGTCAACACTGTCAGATGACCTTCCCCCACTAAGCAAAACCAGTATCTGCGGCACACCATCCAGTCTCCTGCTGCCAGAGGTGGCAGTAAAGACATTGTCTCTGACGTACTGGAGACCGGCCCCCGTGTAGAGGGGTCTGCCTCCTTTGTGCCTCAGACCTCTGACACTGTCAAGAATGTCTTCCTTTGTCGTGTACGTGTTAAGATAGAAATGGACCTCTGTGTCTCCACTGTACTGGACCACAGAAACGCGGTCTCTGTTCTCATCTATGTCCAATCTCTCCACCATTCTTTGCACAAACTCTTTCATTGCTGGGAACCCATTCCTAGTGCCATCCGATCCATCCAGCAGGAAGACAACATCTCTCCTCTGCCTACGGCCCTCAGCTAAGAAATAACAGTCACGGGTAAGATGGGGGACATTGTAAGGAAAAAAATAACGGAATAGGGGAAAACAGCGTATTGCATTACATAGTAGATGCTTTGCCATTAATCGTGCTTTCTGTGTTTTTTGATATCATCTCACCTCCCGCAAAGATTTACGACTCAGGAAGAAATCATTTTCCTTCTCTAACTAACTAGAACTACAGGTAAAGCACAACTCACTACAACATTAAACGCTGTGAGGAAGTAGAAGAAGCATGTTTATTTATTTCTTACCTATCGTCGTGGTAGTGGTAGACGTGACCTCTACAAATACTGTGTCAATGTTGCTGAACAGCTGCTGTTGGACACTTGGAAGGTCAGCAAAATCACTTACTGAGAGTGCATAACTAGGCTCATGGGAGATCCTCTGGAGTTCGCTGCTGTCTGAGCTCCTTGACCCTATCCCAAAGATAAGCACTCCCAGCTCCTTCAGGGATGAGGCCGGTGTATCAACATTATCAAATGACCTTCCACCACTCAGCAGAATCAGTAACTGGGGCACACCTTCTACACGTCTGCTTCCAGAGGAGGCAGTGAATATATTGTCCCTCACGTACTGCAAAGCTGCCCCTGTGTTGAGGGGTCTCCCTCCTTTGTGCCTCAGACCCCTGACTGTGTCAAGAATGTCCTCCTTTCTTGAGTATGTGTTAAGATAGAAATGGGCCTCTGGATCTCTGCTGTACTGGACCACGGACACGCGGTCTCTGTTCTCAGACACATTCAGTCTCCCCACCATCCTTTCAACAAAGTCGCGCATCGCAGGGAAAGAGCTCCTAGTGCCATCCGAACCATCCAGCAGGAACACCACATCCCTCTTTCGCTCAGCTAAGGATAATGAAATGGAACACAGAGTCACGTGAGCACTTGGCATCTGATATTTTCTGTAGGTGTATGCATGCTCTAGCTGGCAACAGCAAATGGGAAGAGACTCTCCCGATAGGTCAAAAGACAAAAACTTGGCCTAAAGCAAGCTAACGAGTGAATGAACAAACACTTTAAAATGTATCAGTGACTAGAGTTCAAGCCCTTGGCTTTTTAGCCTAATTTCCCACGGCTCTGCTCACATGCAGTGCTAACTTAAACTGTTCAGGGTCAACTGCACGCTTTGCAAAGAGGAGCTCAGAGTACTGTTTTCTAGAGGCATGCGGGAATCTGTCTTACCCGGCACAGTAGCTGTCACCGGCTTGACTTGACCAAGCACATTGTTGAGGGAGCTGATAAACTGCTGTTGGACACTGGGAAGGTCAGAGAATTCATTGATGGACTGTGCATAGGTAGGATCATTGGCAATTCTCTGCACCTCTCTGCTGGAATTTCTGGTGCCGACACCAAAAATCAAGATCCCGCCCTGTTTCAAGGCGGAGGCAGGTATATCTATGTTATCGCTTGACCGTCCTCCACTGAGGAGGATGAGAATCTGAGGGACACCCGCTTGCTTTCTACTCCCCGCAGAGGCGGTGAAGACATTGTCCCTCACGTACTGGAGAGCTGCCCCAGTGTTGAGGGGTCTCCCTCCTCTATGCCTCAGACCTCTGACAGAGTTCAAGATCTCCCCCTTTGTTGTGTAGGTATTCAGATAGAAATTGACCTCTGCGTCTCTACTGTACTGCACCACGGCAACACGGTCTCTGTTTGCATCTATGCTGAATTGCTCCACTAATCTTTGCACGAAGTCACGCATCGCCGGGAAAGTATTTCTAGTGCCATCTGATGCGTCCAGCAGGAACACTACGTCCTTTCTGGGTATGGGGTCATCAGCTAGGAAAAGAAAACAGCATCATTAACACCAGGACATTTCAAAACATCTTTAGAACATCACGTTAGTTCACTACTCCTTTGACTATCTAAGCTGCGAGTAATCAACAAGGCACAGCCTGTCCGAAAGCACTTGTGAAGTTCTGCCATGCACATACCGGTCAGAGTCGGAGAAGTCGGAGTGACAGGCATTGCAACATCCTGGACAGAGGCCAGCAGCTGCTCTTGGACTTTTGGAAGCTCACTGAAGTCAGACACGGTCAGAGCGTAATTGGGGTCGGATGAAATTCTCTGCAATTCTCTGCTATCAGAGCCCCTCGATCCTATTCCAAAGGTCGAAACGCCAAGCTCTTTCAGAGAGGAGGCTGCTGCATCGACACTGTCAGATGACCTTCCCCCGCTAAACAAAACCAGTATCTGCGGCACACCCTCCAGCCGCCTGCTGCCAGAGGTGGCAGTAAAGACACTGTCTCTGACGTACTGGAGAGCTGCCCCCATGTTGAGGGGTCTGCCTCCTTTGTGTCTCAGGCCTCTGACACGGTCAAGAACCTCTTCCTTTGTCGTGTAGCTGTTCAGATAGAAATGGACCTCAGCGTCTCTACTGTACTGCACCACAGAAACTCGGTCTCTGTTGGCCTCTATGTTGAATTTCTCCACTACTCTTTGCACGAAGTCACGCATAGCTGGGAAAGAATTCCTAGTGCCATCTGAACCGTCCAGAAGAAAGACTACGTCCCTTCTGGGTGTGGTGTAAACAGCTAGGAGGGGGGAAACAGCATCATTAACGGCAAGAAATATCAATAACGTTCATTAAACTTCAGAATGTCATATCAGTTCACCCCCTCAATAACAGTCCAAGCTCTGGCTAACATTCCCACTGCTCACAAATTTTTATATAAAGAAAACAAAGGGGAAAGAAAAAAGGGAGGGCATTAAGTAGGAAGGCGAGACACAGTGTACTATGACGTTCTGCCATGCACATACCGGTGACAGCTGGTGATGTTGGAGTGATGGGAATTGCAACAGCCTTGACAGAGGCTAGCAGCTGCTCTTGGACTTTCGGAAGCTCACTGAAGTCGGACACGGTCAGGGCATAATTGGGGTCGGATGAAATTCTCTGCAATTCTCTGCTATCAGAGCCCCTCGATCCTATTCCAAAGGTCAAAACTCCAAGCTCTTTCAGAGAGGAGGCTGCTGCGTCAACACTGTCAGATGACCTTCCCCCACTAAGCAAAACCAGTATCTGCGGCACACCATCCAGTCTCCTGCTGCCAGAGGTGGCAGTAAAGACATTGTCTCTGACGTACTGGAGACCGGCCCCCGTGTAGAGGGGTCTGCCTCCTTTGTGCCTCAGACCTCTGACACTGTCAAGAATGTCTTCCTTTGTCGTGTACGTGTTAAGATAGAAATGGACCTCTGTGTCTCCACTGTACTGGACCACAGAAACGCGGTCTCTGTTCTCATCTATGTCCAATCTCTCCACCATTCTTTGCACAAACTCTTTCATTGCTGGGAACCCATTCCTAGTGCCATCCGATCCATCCAGCAGGAAGACAACATCTCTCCTCTGCCTACGGCCCTCAGCTAAGAAATAACAGTCACGGGTAAGATGGGGGACATTGTAAGGAAAAAAATAACGGAATAGGGGAAAACAGCGTATTGCATTACATAGTAGATGCTTTGCCATTAATCGTGCTTTCTGTGTTTTTTGATATCATCTCACCTCCCGCAAAGATTTACGACTCAGGAAGAAATCATTTTCCTTCTCTAACTAACTAGAACTACAGGTAAAGCACAACTCACTACAACATTAAACGCTGTGAGGAAGTAGAAGAAGCATGTTTATTTATTTCTTACCTATCGTCGTGGTAGTGGTAGACGTGACCTCTACAAATACTGTGTCAATGTTGCTGAACAGCTGCTGTTGGACACTTGGAAGGTCAGCAAAATCACTTACTGAGAGTGCATAACTAGGCTCATGGGAGATCCTCTGGAGTTCGCTGCTGTCTGAGCTCCTTGACCCTATCCCAAAGATAAGCACTCCCAGCTCCTTCAGGGATGAGGCCGGTGTATCAACATTATCAAATGACCTTCCACCACTCAGCAGAATCAGTAACTGGGGCACACCTTCTACACGTCTGCTTCCAGAGGAGGCAGTGAATATATTGTCCCTCACGTACTGCAAAGCTGCCCCTGTGTTGAGGGGTCTCCCTCCTTTGTGCCTCAGACCCCTGACTGTGTCAAGAATGTCCTCCTTTCTTGAGTATGTGTTAAGATAGAAATGGGCCTCTGGATCTCTGCTGTACTGGACCACGGACACGCGGTCTCTGTTCTCAGACACATTCAGTCTCCCCACCATCCTTTCAACAAAGTCGCGCATCGCAGGGAAAGAGCTCCTAGTGCCATCCGAACCATCCAGCAGGAACACCACATCCCTCTTTCGCTCAGCTAAGGATAATGAAATGGAACACAGAGTCACGTGAGCACTTGGCATCTGATATTTTCTGTAGGTGTATGCATGCTCTAGCTGGCAACAGCAAATGGGAAGAGACTCTCCCGATTGGTCAAAAGACAAAAACTTGGCCTAAAGCAAGCTAACGAGTGAATGAACAAACACTTTAAAATGTATCAGTGACTAGAGTTCAAGCCCTTGGCTTTTTAGCCTAATTTCCCACGGCTCTGCTCACATGCAGTGCTAACTTAAACTGTTCAGGGTCAACTGCACGCTTTGCAAAGAGGAGCTCAGAGTACTGTTTTCTAGAGGCATGCGGGAATCTGTCTTACCCGGCACAGTAGCTGTCACCGGCTTGACTTGACCAAGCACATTGTTGAGGGAGCTGATAAACTGCTGTTGGACACTGGGAAGGTCAGAGAATTCATTGATGGACTGTGCATAGGTAGGATCATTGGCAATTCTCTGCACCTCTCTGCTGGAATTTCTGGTGCCGACACCAAAAATCAAGATCCCGCCCTGTTTCAAGGCGGAGGCAGGTATATCTATGTTATCGCTTGACCGTCCTCCACTGAGGAGGATGAGAATCTGAGGGACACCCGCTTGCTTTCTACTCCCCGCAGAGGCGGTGAAGACATTGTCCCTCACGTACTGGAGAGCTGCCCCAGTGTTGAGGGGTCTCCCTCCTCTATGCCTCAGACCTCTGACAGAGTTCAAGATCTCCCCCTTTGTTGTGTAGGTATTCAGATAGAAATTGACCTCTGCGTCTCTACTGTACTGCACCACGGCAACACGGTCTCTGTTTGCATCTATGCTGAATTGCTCCACTAATCTTTGCACGAAGTCACGCATCGCCGGGAAAGTATTTCTAGTGCCATCTGATGCGTCCAGCAGGAACACTACGTCCTTTCTGGGTATGGCGTCATCAGCTAGGAAAAGAAAACAGCATCATTAACACCAGGACATTTCAAAACATCTTTAGAACATCACGTTAGTTCACTACTCCTTTGACTATCTAAGCTGCGAGTAATCAACAAGGCACAGCCTGTCCGAAAGCACTTGTGAAGTTCTGCCATGCACATACCGGTCAGAGTCGGAGAAGTCGGAGTGACAGGCATTGCAACATCCTGGACAGAGGCCAGCAGCTGCTCTTGGACTTTTGGAAGCTCACTGAAGTCGGACACGGTCAGAGCGTAATTGGGGTCGGATGAAATTCTCTGCAATTCTCTGCTATCAGAGCCCCTCGATCCTATTCCAAAGGTCGAAACGCCAAGCTCTTTCAGAGAGGAGGCTGCTGCATCGACACTGTCAGATGACCTTCCCCCGCTAAACAAAACCAGTATCTGCGGCACACCCTCCAGCCGCCTGCTGCCAGAGGTGGCAGTAAAGACACTGTCTCTGACGTACTGGAGAGCTGCCCCCATGTTGAGGGGTCTGCCTCCTTTGTGTCTCAGGCCTCTGACACGGTCAAGAACCTCTTCCTTTGTCGTGTAGCTGTTCAGATAGAAATGGACCTCAGCGTCTCTACTGTACTGCACCACAGAAACTCGGTCTCTGTTGGCCTCTATGTTGAATTTCTCCACTACTCTTTGCACGAAGTCACGCATAGCTGGGAAAGAATTCCTAGTGCCATCTGAACCGTCCAGAAGAAAGACTACGTCCCTTCTGGGTGTGGTGTAAACAGCTAGGAGGGGGGAAACAGCATCATTAACGGCAAGAAATATCAATAACGTTCATTAAACTTCAGAATGTCATATCAGTTCACCCCCTCAATAACAGTCCAAGCTCTGGCTAACATTCCCACTGCTCACAAATTTTTATATAAAGAAAACAAAGGGGAAAGAAAAAAGGGAGGGCATGAAGTAGGAAGGCGAGACACAGTGTACTATGACGTTCTGCCATGCACATACCGGTGACAGCTGGTGATGTTGGAGTGATGGGAATTGCAACAGCCTTGACAGAGGCTAGCAGCTGCTCTTGGACTTTCGGAAGCTCACTGAAGTCGGACACGGTCAGGGCATAATTGGGGTCGGATGAAATTCTCTGCAATTCTCTGCTATCAGAGCCCCTCGATCCTATTCCAAAGGTCAAAACTCCAAGCTCTTTCAGAGAGGAGGCTGCTGCGTCAACACTGTCAGATGACCTTCCCCCACTAAGCAAAACCAGTATCTGCGGCACACCATCCAGTCTCCTGCTGCCAGAGGTGGCAGTAAAGACATTGTCTCTGACGTACTGGAGACCGGCCCCCGTGTAGAGGGGTCTGCCTCCTTTGTGCCTCAGACCTCTGACACTGTCAAGAATGTCTTCCTTTGTCGTGTACGTGTTAAGATAGAAATGGACCTCTGTGTCTCCACTGTACTGGACCACAGAAACGCGGTCTCTGTTCTCATCTATGTCCAATCTCTCCACCATTCTTTGCACAAACTCTTTCATTGCTGGGAACCCATTCCTAGTGCCATCCGATCCATCCAGCAGGAAGACAACATCTCTCCTCTGCCTACGGCCCTCAGCTAAGAAATAACAGTCACGGGTAAGATGGGGGACATTGTAAGGAAAAAAATAACGGAATAGGGGAAAACAGCGTATTGCATTACATAGTAGATGCTTTGCCATTAATCGTGCTTTCTGTGTTTTTTGATATCATCTCACCTCCCGCAAAGATTCACGACTCAGGAAGAAATCATTTTCCTTCTCTAACTAACTAGAACTACAGGTAAAGCACAACTCACTACAACATTAAAAGCTGTGAGGAAGTAGAAGAAGCATGTTTATTTATTTCTTACCTATCGTCGTGGTAGTGGTAGACGTGACCTCTACAAATACTGTGTCAATGTTGCTGAACAGCTGCTGTTGGACACTTGGAAGGTCAGCAAAATCCCTTACTGAGAGTGCATAACTAGGCTCATGGGAGATCCTCTGGAGTTCGCTGCTGTCTGAGCTCCTTGACCCTATCCCAAAGATAAGCACTCCCAGCTCCTTCAGGGACGAGGCCGGTGTATCAACATTATCAAATGACCTTCCACCACTCAGCAGAATCAGTAACTGGGGCACACCTTCTACACGTCTGCTTCCAGAGGAGGCAGTGAATATATTGTCCCTCACGTACTGCAAAGCTGCCCCTGTGTTGAGGGGTCTCCCTCCTTTGTGCCTCAGACCCCTGACTGTGTCAAGAATGTCCTCCTTTCTTGAGTATGTGTTAAGATAGAAATGGGCCTCTGGATCTCTGCTGTACTGGACCACGGACACGCGGTCTCTGTTCTCAGACACATTCAGTCTCCCCACCATCCTTTCAACAAAGTCGCGCATCGCAGGGAAAGAGCTCCTAGTGCCATCCGAACCATCCAGCAGGAACACCACATCCCTCTTTCGCTCAGCTAAGGATAATGAAATGGAACACAGAGTCACGTGAGCACTTGGCATCTGATATTTTCTGTAGGTGTATGCATGCTCTAGCTGGCAACAGCAAATGGGAAGAGACTCTCCCGCCCTTTAAGCTATTTTACAACCAATCCGATGGCCAAATGTTAGTCCCATCTGCTAAAATAATACCTCGTTTTGGTCAGAGTAAATCTGCCTAAATTTAATGAATGCGAAGCATTGAAATAAGGTCTAAATTTAAAGGTCATATTGGTCAAAAGAGAAAAACTTGGCCTAAAGCAAGCTAACGAGTGAATGAACAAACACTTTAAAATGTATCAGTGACTAGAGTTCAAGCCCTTGGCTTTTTAGCCTAATTTCCCACGGCTCTGCTCACATGCAGTGCTAACTTAAACTGTTCAGGGTCAACTGCACGCTTTGCAAAGAGGAGCTCAGAGTACTGTTTTCTAGAGGCATGCGGGAATCTGTCTTACCCGGCACAGTAGCTGTCACCGGCTTGACTTGACCAAGCACATTGTTGAGGGAGCTGATAAACTGCTGTTGGACACTGGGAAGGTCAGAGAATTCATTGATGGACTGTGCATAGGTAGGATCATTGGCAATTCTCTGCACCTCTCTGCTGGAATTTCTGGTGCCGACACCAAAAATCAAGATCCCGCCCTGTTTCAAGGCGGAGGCAGGTATATCTATGTTATCGCTTGACCGTCCTCCACTGAGGAGGATGAGAATCTGAGGGACACCCGCTTGCTTTCTACTCCCCGCAGAGGCGGTGAAGACATTGTCCCTCACGTACTGGAGAGCTGCCCCAGTGTTGAGGGGTCTCCCTCCTCTATGCCTCAGACCTCTGACAGAGTTCAAGATCTCCCCCTTTGTTGTGTAGGTATTCAGATAGAAATTGACCTCTGCGTCTCTACTGTACTGCACCACGGCAACACGGTCTCTGTTTGCATCTATGCTGAATTGCTCCACTAATCTTTGCACGAAGTCACGCATCGCCGGGAAAGTATTTCTAGTGCCATCTGATGCGTCCAGCAGGAACACTACGTCCTTTCTGGGTATGGGGTCATCAGCTAGGAAAAGAAAACAGCATCATTAACACCAGGACATTTCAAAACATCTTTAGAACATCACGTTAGTTCACTACTCCTTTGACTATCTAAGCTGCGAGTAATCAACAAGGCACAGCCTGTCCGAAAGCACTTGTGAAGTTCTGCCATGCACATACCGGTCAGAGTCGGAGAAGTCGGAGTGACAGGCATTGCAACATCCTGGACAGAGGCCAGCAGCTGCTCTTGGACTTTTGGAAGCTCACTGAAGTCAGACACGGTCAGAGCGTAATTGGGGTCGGATGAAATTCTCTGCAATTCTCTGCTATCAGAGCCCCTCGATCCTATTCCAAAGGTCGAAACGCCAAGCTCTTTCAGAGAGGAGGCTGCTGCATCGACACTGTCAGATGACCTTCCCCCGCTAAACAAAACCAGTATCTGCGGCACACCCTCCAGCCGCCTGCTGCCAGAGGTGGCAGTAAAGACACTGTCTCTGACGTACTGGAGAGCTGCCCCCATGTTGAGGGGTCTGCCTCCTTTGTGTCTCAGGCCTCTGACACGGTCAAGAACCTCTTCCTTTGTCGTGTAGCTGTTCAGATAGAAATGGACCTCAGCGTCTCTACTGTACTGCACCACAGAAACTCGGTCTCTGTTGGCCTCTATGTTGAATTTCTCCACTACTCTTTGCACGAAGTCACGCATAGCTGGGAAAGAATTCCTAGTGCCATCTGAACCGTCCAGAAGAAAGACTACGTCCCTTCTGGGTGTGGTGTAAACAGCTAGGAGGGGGGAAACAGCATCATTAACGGCAAGAAATATCAATAACGTTCATTAAACTTCAGAATGTCATATCAGTTCACCCCCTCAATAACAGTCCAAGCTCTGGCTAACATTCCCACTGCTCACAAATTTTTATATAAAGAAAACAAAGGGGAAAGAAAAAAGGGAGGGCATGAAGTAGGAAGGCGAGACACAGTGTACTATGACGTTCTGCCATGCACATACCGGTGACAGCTGGTGATGTTGGAGTGATGGGAATTGCAACAGCCTTGACAGAGGCTAGCAGCTGCTCTTGGACTTTCGGAAGCTCACTGAAGTCGGACACGGTCAGGGCATAATTGGGGTCGGATGAAATTCTCTGCAATTCTCTGCTATCAGAGCCCCTCGATCCTATTCCAAAGGTCAAAACTCCAAGCTCTTTCAGAGAGGAGGCTGCTGCGTCAACACTGTCAGATGACCTTCCCCCACTAAGCAAAACCAGTATCTGCGGCACACCATCCAGTCTCCTGCTGCCAGAGGTGGCAGTAAAGACATTGTCTCTGACGTACTGGAGACCGGCCCCCGTGTAGAGGGGTCTGCCTCCTTTGTGCCTCAGACCTCTGACACTGTCAAGAATGTCTTCCTTTGTCGTGTACGTGTTAAGATAGAAATGGACCTCTGTGTCTCCACTGTACTGGACCACAGAAACGCGGTCTCTGTTCTCATCTATGTCCAATCTCTCCACCATTCTTTGCACAAACTCTTTCATTGCTGGGAACCCATTCCTAGTGCCATCCGATCCATCCAGCAGGAAGACAACATCTCTCCTCTGCCTACGGCCCTCAGCTAAGAAATAACAGTCACGGGTAAGATGGGGGACATTGTAAGGAAAAAAATAACGGAATAGGGGAAAACAGCGTATTGCATTACATAGTAGATGCTTTGCCATTAATCGTGCTTTCTGTGTTTTTTGATATCATCTCACCTCCCGCAAAGATTCACGACTCAGGAAGAAATCATTTTCCTTCTCTAACTAACTAGAACTACAGGTAAAGCACAACTCACTACAACATTAAAAGCTGTGAGGAAGTAGAAGAAGCATGTTTATTTATTTCTTACCTATCGTCGTGGTAGTGGTAGACGTGACCTCTACAAATACTGTGTCAATGTTGCTGAACAGCTGCTGTTGGACACTTGGAAGGTCAGCAAAATCCCTTACTGAGAGTGCATAACTAGGCTCATGGGAGATCCTCTGGAGTTCGCTGCTGTCTGAGCTCCTTGACCCTATCCCAAAGATAAGCACTCCCAGCTCCTTCAGGGATGAGGCCGGTGTATCAACATTATCAAATGACCTTCCACCACTCAGCAGAATCAGTAACTGGGGCACACCTTCTACACGTCTGCTTCCAGAGGAGGCAGTGAATATATTGTCCCTCACGTACTGCAAAGCTGCCCCTGTGTTGAGGGGTCTCCCTCCTTTGTGCCTCAGACCCCTGACTGTGTCAAGAATGTCCTCCTTTCTTGAGTATGTGTTAAGATAGAAATGGGCCTCTGGATCTCTGCTGTACTGGACCACGGACACGCGGTCTCTGTTCTCAGACACATTCAGTCTCCCCACCATCCTTTCAACAAAGTCGCGCATCGCAGGGAAAGAGCTCCTAGTGCCATCCGAACCATCCAGCAGGAACACCACATCCCTCTTTCGCTCAGCTAAGGATAATGAAATGGAACACAGAGTCACGTGAGCACTTGGCATCTGATATTTTCTGTAGGTGTATGCATGCTCTAGCTGGCAACAGCAAATGGGAAGAGACTCTCCCGCCCTTTAAGCTATTTTACAACCAATCCGATGGCCAAATGTTAGTCCCATCTGCTAAAATAATACCTCGTTTTGGTCAGAGTAAATCTGCCTAAATTTAATGAATGCGAAGCATTGAAATAAGGTCTAAATTTAAAGGTCATATTGGTCAAAAGAGAAAAACTTGGCCTAAAGCAAGCTAACGAGTGAATGAACAAACACTTTAAAATGTATCAGTGACTAGAGTTCAAGCCCTTGGCTTTTTAGCCTAATTTCCCACGGCTCTGCTCACATGCAGTGCTAACTTAAACTGTTCAGGGTCAACTGCACGCTTTGCAAAGAGGAGCTCAGAGTACTGTTTTCTAGAGGCATGCGGGAATCTGTCTTACCCGGCACAGTAGCTGTCACCGGCTTGACTTGACCAAGCACATTGTTGAGGGAGCTGATAAACTGCTGTTGGACACTGGGAAGGTCAGAGAATTCATTGATGGACTGTGCATAGGTAGGATCATTGGCAATTCTCTGCACCTCTCTGCTGGAATTTCTGGTGCCGACACCAAAAATCAAGATCCCGCCCTGTTTCAAGGCGGAGGCAGGTATATCTATGTTATCGCTTGACCGTCCTCCACTGAGGAGGATGAGAATCTGAGGGACACCCGCTTGCTTTCTACTCCCCGCAGAGGCGGTGAAGACATTGTCCCTCACGTACTGGAGAGCTGCCCCAGTGTTGAGGGGTCTCCCTCCTCTATGCCTCAGACCTCTGACAGAGTTCAAGATCTCCCCCTTTGTTGTGTAGGTATTCAGATAGAAATTGACCTCTGCGTCTCTACTGTACTGGACCACGGACACGCGGTCTCTGTTCTCAGACACATTCAGTCTCCCCACCATCCTTTCAACAAAGTCGCGCATCGCAGGGAAAGAGCTCCTAGTGCCATCCGAACCATCCAGCAGGAACACCACATCCCTCTTTCGCTCAGCTAAGGATAATGAAATGGAACACAGAGTCACGTGAGCACTTGGCATCTGATATTTTCTGTAGGTGTATGCATGCTCTAGCTGGCAACAGCAAATGGGAAGAGACTCTCCCGCCCTTTAAGCTATTTTACAACCAATCCGATGGCCAAATGTTAGTCCCATCTGCTAAAATAATACCTCGTTTTGGTCAGAGTAAATCTGCCTAAATTTAATGAATGCGAAGCATTGAAATAAGGTCTAAATTTAAAGGTCATATTGGTCAAAAGAGAAAAACTTGGCCTAAAGCAAGCTAACGAGTGAATGAACAAACACTTTAAAATGTATCAGTGACTAGAGTTCAAGCCCTTGGCTTTTTAGCCTAATTTCCCACGGCTCTGCTCACATGCAGTGCTAACTTAAACTGTTCAGGGTCAACTGCACGCTTTGCAAAGAGGAGCTCAGAGTACTGTTTTCTAGAGGCATGCGGGAATCTGTCTTACCCGGCACAGTAGCTGTCACCGGCTTGACTTGACCAAGCACATTGTTGAGGGAGCTGATAAACTGCTGTTGGACACTGGGAAGGTCAGAGAATTCATTGATGGACTGTGCATAGGTAGGATCATTGGCAATTCTCTGCACCTCTCTGCTGGAATTTCTGGTGCCGACACCAAAAATCAAGATCCCGCCCTGTTTCAAGGCGGAGGCAGGTATATCTATGTTATCGCTTGACCGTCCTCCACTGAGGAGGATGAGAATCTGAGGGACACCCGCTTGCTTTCTACTCCCCGCAGAGGCGGTGAAGACATTGTCCCTCACGTACTGGAGAGCTGCCCCAGTGTTGAGGGGTCTCCCTCCTCTATGCCTCAGACCTCTGACAGAGTTCAAGATCTCCCCCTTTGTTGTGTAGGTATTCAGATAGAAATTGACCTCTGCGTCTCTACTGTACTGCACCACGGCAACACGGTCTCTGTTTGCATCTATGCTGAATTGCTCCACTAATCTTTGCACGAAGTCACGCATCGCCGGGAAAGTATTTCTAGTGCCATCTGATGCGTCCAGCAGGAACACTACGTCCTTTCTGGGTATGGCGTCATCAGCTAGGAAAAGAAAACAGCATCATTAACACCAGGACATTTCAAAACATCTTTAGAACATCACGTTAGTTCACTACTCCTTTGACTATCTAAGCTGCGAGTAATCAACAAGGCACAGCCTGTCCGAAAGCACTTGTGAAGTTCTGCCATGCACATACCGGTCAGAGTCGGAGAAGTCGGAGTGACAGGCATTGCAACATCCTGGACAGAGGCCAGCAGCTGCTCTTGGACTTTTGGAAGCTCACTGAAGTCGGACACGGTCAGAGCGTAATTGGGGTCGGATGAAATTCTCTGCAATTCTCTGCTATCAGAGCCCCTCGATCCTATTCCAAAGGTCGAAACGCCAAGCTCTTTCAGAGAGGAGGCTGCTGCATCGACACTGTCAGATGACCTTCCCCCGCTAAACAAAACCAGTATCTGCGGCACACCCTCCAGCCGCCTGCTGCCAGAGGTGGCAGTAAAGACACTGTCTCTGACGTACTGGAGAGCTGCCCCCATGTTGAGGGGTCTGCCTCCTTTGTGTCTCAGGCCTCTGACACGGTCAAGAACCTCTTCCTTTGTCGTGTAGCTGTTCAGATAGAAATGGACCTCAGCGTCTCTACTGTACTGCACCACAGAAACTCGGTCTCTGTTGGCCTCTATGTTGAATTTCTCCACTACTCTTTGCACGAAGTCACGCATAGCTGGGAAAGAATTCCTAGTGCCATCTGAACCGTCCAGAAGAAAGACTACGTCCCTTCTGGGTGTGGTGTAAACAGCTAGGAGGGGGGAAACAGCATCATTAACGGCAAGAAATATCAATAACGTTCATTAAACTTCAGAATGTCATATCAGTTCACCCCCTCAATAACAGTCCAAGCTCTGGCTAACATTCCCACTGCTCACAAATTTTTATATAAAGAAAACAAAGGGGAAAGAAAAAAGGGAGGGCATGAAGTAGGAAGGCGAGACACAGTGTACTATGACGTTCTGCCATGCACATACCGGTGACAGCTGGTGATGTTGGAGTGATGGGAATTGCAACAGCCTTGACAGAGGCTAGCAGCTGCTCTTGGACTTTCGGAAGCTCACTGAAGTCGGACACGGTCAGGGCATAATTGGGGTCGGATGAAATTCTCTGCAATTCTCTGCTATCAGAGCCCCTCGATCCTATTCCAAAGGTCAAAACTCCAAGCTCTTTCAGAGAGGAGGCTGCTGCGTCAACACTGTCAGATGACCTTCCCCCACTAAGCAAAACCAGTATCTGCGGCACACCATCCAGTCTCCTGCTGCCAGAGGTGGCAGTAAAGACATTGTCTCTGACGTACTGGAGACCGGCCCCCGTGTAGAGGGGTCTGCCTCCTTTGTGCCTCAGACCTCTGACACTGTCAAGAATGTCTTCCTTTGTCGTGTACGTGTTAAGATAGAAATGGACCTCTGTGTCTCCACTGTACTGGACCACAGAAACGCGGTCTCTGTTCTCATCTATGTCCAATCTCTCCACCATTCTTTGCACAAACTCTTTCATTGCTGGGAACCCATTCCTAGTGCCATCCGATCCATCCAGCAGGAAGACAACATCTCTCCTCTGCCTACGGCCCTCAGCTAAGAAATAACAGTCACGGGTAAGATGGGGGACATTGTAAGGAAAAAAATAACGGAATAGGGGAAAACAGCGTATTGCATTACATAGTAGATGCTTTGCCATTAATCGTGCTTTCTGTGTTTTTTGATATCATCTCACCTCCCGCAAAGATTCACGACTCAGGAAGAAATCATTTTCCTTCTCTAACTAACTAGAACTACAGGTAAAGCACAACTCACTACAACATTAAAAGCTGTGAGGAAGTAGAAGAAGCATGTTTATTTATTTCTTACCTATCGTCGTGGTAGTGGTAGACGTGACCTCTACAAATACTGTGTCAATGTTGCTGAACAGCTGCTGTTGGACACTTGGAAGGTCAGCAAAATCCCTTACTGAGAGTGCATAACTAGGCTCATGGGAGATCCTCTGGAGTTCGCTGCTGTCTGAGCTCCTTGACCCTATCCCAAAGATAAGCACTCCCAGCTCCTTCAGGGATGAGGCCGGTGTATCAACATTATCAAATGACCTTCCACCACTCAGCAGAATCAGTAACTGGGGCACACCTTCTACACGTCTGCTTCCAGAGGAGGCAGTGAATATATTGTCCCTCACGTACTGCAAAGCTGCCCCTGTGTTGAGGGGTCTCCCTCCTTTGTGCCTCAGACCCCTGACTGTGTCAAGAATGTCCTCCTTTCTTGAGTATGTGTTAAGATAGAAATGGGCCTCTGGATCTCTGCTGTACTGGACCACGGACACGCGGTCTCTGTTCTCAGACACATTCAGTCTCCCCACCATCCTTTCAACAAAGTCGCGCATCGCAGGGAAAGAGCTCCTAGTGCCATCCGAACCATCCAGCAGGAACACCACATCCCTCTTTCGCTCAGCTAAGGATAATGAAATGGAACACAGAGTCACGTGAGCACTTGGCATCTGATATTTTCTGTAGGTGTATGCATGCTCTAGCTGGCAACAGCAAATGGGAAGAGACTCTCCCGCCCTTTAAGCTATTTTACAACCAATCCGATGGCCAAATGTTAGTCCCATCTGCTAAAATAATACCTCGTTTTGGTCAGAGTAAATCTGCCTAAATTTAATGAATGCGAAGCATTGAAATAAGGTCTAAATTTAAAGGTCATATTGGTCAAAAGAGAAAAACTTGGCCTAAAGCAAGCTAACGAGTGAATGAACAAACACTTTAAAATGTATCAGTGACTAGAGTTCAAGCCCTTGGCTTTTTAGCCTAATTTCCCACGGCTCTGCTCACATGCAGTGCTAACTTAAACTGTTCAGGGTCAACTGCACGCTTTGCAAAGAGGAGCTCAGAGTACTGTTTTCTAGAGGCATGCGGGAATCTGTCTTACCCGGCACAGTAGCTGTCACCGGCTTGACTTGACCAAGCACATTGTTGAGGGAGCTGATAAACTGCTGTTGGACACTGGGAAGGTCAGAGAATTCATTGATGGACTGTGCATAGGTAGGATCATTGGCAATTCTCTGCACCTCTCTGCTGGAATTTCTGGTGCCGACACCAAAAATCAAGATCCCGCCCTGTTTCAAGGCGGAGGCAGGTATATCTATGTTATCGCTTGACCGTCCTCCACTGAGGAGGATGAGAATCTGAGGGACACCCGCTTGCTTTCTACTCCCCGCAGAGGCGGTGAAGACATTGTCCCTCACGTACTGGAGAGCTGCCCCAGTGTTGAGGGGTCTCCCTCCTCTATGCCTCAGACCTCTGACAGAGTTCAAGATCTCCCCCTTTGTTGTGTAGGTATTCAGATAGAAATTGACCTCTGCGTCTCTACTGTACTGCACCACGGCAACACGGTCTCTGTTTGCATCTATGCTGAATTGCTCCACTAATCTTTGCACGAAGTCACGCATCGCCGGGAAAGTATTTCTAGTGCCATCTGATGCGTCCAGCAGGAACACTACGTCCTTTCTGGGTATGGCGTCATCAGCTAGGAAAAGAAAACAGCATCATTAACACCAGGACATTTCAAAACATCTTTAGAACATCACGTTAGTTCACTACTCCTTTGACTATCTAAGCTGCGAGTAATCAACAAGGCACAGCCTGTCCGAAAGCACTTGTGAAGTTCTGCCATGCACATACCGGTCAGAGTCGGAGAAGTCGGAGTGACAGGCATTGCAACATCCTGGACAGAGGCCAGCAGCTGCTCTTGGACTTTTGGAAGCTCACTGAAGTCGGACACGGTCAGAGCGTAATTGGGGTCGGATGAAATTCTCTGCAATTCTCTGCTATCAGAGCCCCTCGATCCTATTCCAAAGGTCGAAACGCCAAGCTCTTTCAGAGAGGAGGCTGCTGCATCGACACTGTCAGATGACCTTCCCCCGCTAAACAAAACCAGTATCTGCGGCACACCCTCCAGCCGCCTGCTGCCAGAGGTGGCAGTAAAGACACTGTCTCTGACGTACTGGAGAGCTGCCCCCATGTTGAGGGGTCTGCCTCCTTTGTGTCTCAGGCCTCTGACACGGTCAAGAACCTCTTCCTTTGTCGTGTAGCTGTTCAGATAGAAATGGACCTCAGCGTCTCTACTGTACTGCACCACAGAAACTCGGTCTCTGTTGGCCTCTATGTTGAATTTCTCCACTACTCTTTGCACGAAGTCACGCATAGCTGGGAAAGAATTCCTAGTGCCATCTGAACCGTCCAGAAGAAAGACTACGTCCCTTCTGGGTGTGGTGTAAACAGCTAGGAGGGGGGAAACAGCATCATTAACGGCAAGAAATATCAATAACGTTCATTAAACTTCAGAATGTCATATCAGTTCACCCCCTCAATAACAGTCCAAGCTCTGGCTAACATTCCCACTGCTCACAAATTTTTATATAAAGAAAACAAAGGGGAAAGAAAAAAGGGAGGGCATGAAGTAGGAAGGCGAGACACAGTGTACTATGACGTTCTGCCATGCACATACCGGTGACAGCTGGTGATGTTGGAGTGATGGGAATTGCAACAGCCTTGACAGAGGCTAGCAGCTGCTCTTGGACTTTCGGAAGCTCACTGAAGTCGGACACGGTCAGGGCATAATTGGGGTCGGATGAAATTCTCTGCAATTCTCTGCTATCAGAGCCCCTCGATCCTATTCCAAAGGTCAAAACTCCAAGCTCTTTCAGAGAGGAGGCTGCTGCGTCAACACTGTCAGATGACCTTCCCCCACTAAGAAAAACGAGTATCTGCGGCACACCATCCAGTCTCCTGCTGCCAGAGGTGGCAGTAAAGACATTGTCTCTGACGTACTGGAGACCGGCCCCCGTGTAGAGGGGTCTGCCTCCTTTGTGCCTCAGACCTCTGACACTGTCAAGAATGTCTTCCTTTGTCGTGTACGTGTTAAGATAGAAATGGACCTCTGTGTCTCCACTGTACTGGACCACAGAAACGCGGTCTCTGTTCTCATCTATGTCCAATCTCTCCACCATTCTTTGCACAAACTCTTTCATTGCTGGGAACCCATTCCTAGTGCCATCCGATCCATCCAGCAGGAAGACAACATCTCTCCTCTGCCTACGGCCCTCAGCTAAGAAATAACAGTCACGGGTAAGATGGGGGACATTGTAAGGAAAAAAATAACGGAATAGGGGAAAACAGCGTATTGCATTACATAGTAGATGCTTTGCCATTAATCGTGCTTTCTGTGTTTTTTGATATCATCTCACCTCCCGCAAAGATTCACGACTCAGGAAGAAATCATTTTCCTTCTCTAACTAACTAGAACTACAGGTAAAGCACAACTCACTACAACATTAAAAGCTGTGAGGAAGTAGAAGAAGCATGTTTATTTATTTCTTACCTATCGTCGTGGTAGTGGTAGACGTGACCTCTACAAATACTGTGTCAATGTTGCTGAACAGCTGCTGTTGGACACTTGGAAGGTCAGCAAAATCCCTTACTGAGAGTGCATAACTAGGCTCATGGGAGATCCTCTGGAGTTCGCTGCTGTCTGAGCTCCTTGACCCTATCCCAAAGATAAGCACTCCCAGCTCCTTCAGGGACGAGGCCGGTGTATCAACATTATCAAATGACCTTCCACCACTCAGCAGAATCAGTAACTGGGGCACACCTTCTACACGTCTGCTTCCAGAGGAGGCAGTGAATATATTGTCCCTCACGTACTGCAAAGCTGCCCCTGTGTTGAGGGGTCTCCCTCCTTTGTGCCTCAGACCCCTGACTGTGTCAAGAATGTCCTCCTTTCTTGAGTATGTGTTAAGATAGAAATGGGCCTCTGGATCTCTGCTGTACTGGACCACGGACACGCGGTCTCTGTTCTCAGACACATTCAGTCTCCCCACCATCCTTTCAACAAAGTCGCGCATCGCAGGGAAAGAGCTCCTAGTGCCATCCGAACCATCCAGCAGGAACACCACATCCCTCTTTCGCTCAGCTAAGGATAATGAAATGGAACACAGAGTCACGTGAGCACTTGGCATCTGATATTTTCTGTAGGTGTATGCATGCTCTAGCTGGCAACAGCAAATGGGAAGAGACTCTCCCGCCCTTTAAGCTATTTTACAACCAATCCGATGGCCAAATGTTAGTCCCATCTGCTAAAATAATACCTCGTTTTGGTCAGAGTAAATCTGCCTAAATTTAATGAATGCGAAGCATTGAAATAAGGTCTAAATTTAAAGGTCATATTGGTCAAAAGAGAAAAACTTGGCCTAAAGCAAGCTAACGAGTGAATGAACAAACACTTTAAAATGTATCAGTGACTAGAGTTCAAGCCCTTGGCTTTTTAGCCTAATTTCCCACGGCTCTGCTCACATGCAGTGCTAACTTAAACTGTTCAGGGTCAACTGCACGCTTTGCAAAGAGGAGCTCAGAGTACTGTTTTCTAGAGGCATGCGGGAATCTGTCTTACCCGGCACAGTAGCTGTCACCGGCTTGACTTGACCAAGCACATTGTTGAGGGAGCTGATAAACTGCTGTTGGACACTGGGAAGGTCAGAGAATTCATTGATGGACTGTGCATAGGTAGGATCATTGGCAATTCTCTGCACCTCTCTGCTGGAATTTCTGGTGCCGACACCAAAAATCAAGATCCCGCCCTGTTTCAAGGCGGAGGCAGGTATATCTATGTTATCGCTTGACCGTCCTCCACTGAGGAGGATGAGAATCTGAGGGACACCCGCTTGCTTTCTACTCCCCGCAGAGGCGGTGAAGACATTGTCCCTCACGTACTGGAGAGCTGCCCCAGTGTTGAGGGGTCTCCCTCCTCTATGCCTCAGACCTCTGACAGAGTTCAAGATCTCCCCCTTTGTTGTGTAGGTATTCAGATAGAAATTGACCTCTGCGTCTCTACTGTACTGCACCACGGCAACACGGTCTCTGTTTGCATCTATGCTGAATTGCTCCACTAATCTTTGCACGAAGTCACGCATAGCCGGGAAAGTATTTCTAGTGCCATCTGATGCGTCCAGCAGGAACACTACGTCCTTTCTGGGTATGGGGTCATCAGCTAGGAAAAGAAAACAGCATCATTAACACCAGGACATTTCAAAACATCTTTAGAACATCACGTTAGTTCACTACTCCTTTGACTATCTAAGCTGCGAGTAATCAACAAGGCACAGCCTGTCCGAAAGCACTTGTGAAGTTCTGCCATGCACATACCGGTCAGAGTCGGAGAAGTCGGAGTGACAGGCATTGCAACATCCTGGACAGAGGCCAGCAGCTGCTCTTGGACTTTTGGAAGCTCACTGAAGTCGGACACGGTCAGAGCGTAATTGGGGTCGGATGAAATTCTCTGCAATTCTCTGCTGTCAGAGCCCCTCGATCCTATTCCAAAGGTCGAAACGCCAAGCTCTTTCAGAGAGGAGGCTGCTGCATCGACACTGTCAGATGACCTTCCCCCGCTAAACAAAACCAGTATCTGCGGCACACCCTCCAGCCGCCTGCTGCCAGAGGTGGCAGTAAAGACACTGTCTCTGACGTACTGGAGAGCTGCCCCCATGTTGAGGGGTCTGCCTCCTTTGTGTCTCAGGCCTCTGACACGGTCAAGAACCTCTTCCTTTGTCGTGTAGCTGTTCAGATAGAAATGGACCTCAGCGTCTCTACTGTACTGCACCACAGAAACTCGGTCTCTGTTGGCCTCTATGTTGAATTTCTCCACTACTCTTTGCACGAAGTCACGCATAGCTGGGAAAGAATTCCTAGTGCCATCTGAACCGTCCAGAAGAAAGACTACGTCCCTTCTGGGTGTGGTGTAAACAGCTAGGAGGGGGGAAACAGCATCATTAACGGCAAGAAATATCAATAACGTTCATTAAACTTCAGAATGTCATATCAGTTCACCCCCTCAATAACAGTCCAAGCTCTGGCTAACATTCCCACTGCTCACAAATTTTTATATAAAGAAAACAAAGGGGAAAGAAAAAAGGGAGGGCATGAAGTAGGAAGGCGAGACACAGTGTACTATGACGTTCTGCCATGCACATACCGGTGACAGCTGGTGATGTTGGAGTGATGGGAATTGCAACAGCCTTGACAGAGGCTAGCAGCTGCTCTTGGACTTTCGGAAGCTCACTGAAGTCGGACACGGTCAGGGCATAATTGGGGTCGGATGAAATTCTCTGCAATTCTCTGCTATCAGAGCCCCTCGATCCTATTCCAAAGGTCAAAACTCCAAGCTCTTTCAGAGAGGAGGCTGCTGCGTCAACACTGTCAGATGACCTTCCCCCACTAAGCAAAACCAGTATCTGCGGCACACCATCCAGTCTCCTGCTGCCAGAGGTGGCAGTAAAGACATTGTCTCTGACGTACTGGAGACCGGCCCCCGTGTAGAGGGGTCTGCCTCCTTTGTGCCTCAGACCTCTGACACTGTCAAGAATGTCTTCCTTTGTCGTGTACGTGTTAAGATAGAAATGGACCTCTGTGTCTCCACTGTACTGGACCACAGAAACGCGGTCTCTGTTCTCATCTATGTCCAATCTCTCCACCATTCTTTGCACAAACTCTTTCATTGCTGGGAACCCATTCCTAGTGCCATCCGATCCATCCAGCAGGAAGACAACATCTCTCCTCTGCCTACGGCCCTCAGCTAAGAAATAACAGTCACGGGTAAGATGGGGGACATTGTAAGGAAAAAAATAACGGAATAGGGGAAAACAGCGTATTGCATTACATAGTAGATGCTTTGCCATTAATCGTGCTTTCTGTGTTTTTTGATATCATCTCACCTCCCGCAAAGATTCACGACTCAGGAAGAAATCATTTTCCTTCTCTAACTAACTAGAACTACAGGTAAAGCACAACTCACTACAACATTAAAAGCTGTGAGGAAGTAGAAGAAGCATGTTTATTTATTTCTTACCTATCGTCGTGGTAGTGGTAGACGTGACCTCTACAAATACTGTGTCAATGTTGCTGAACAGCTGCTGTTGGACACTTGGAAGGTCAGCAAAATCCCTTACTGAGAGTGCATAACTAGGCTCATGGGAGATCCTCTGGAGTTCGCTGCTGTCTGAGCTCCTTGACCCTATCCCAAAGATAAGCACTCCCAGCTCCTTCAGGGATGAGGCCGGTGTATCAACATTATCAAATGACCTTCCACCACTCAGCAGAATCAGTAACTGGGGCACACCTTCTACACGTCTGCTTCCAGAGGAGGCAGTGAATATATTGTCCCTCACGTACTGCAAAGCTGCCCCTGTGTTGAGGGGTCTCCCTCCTTTGTGCCTCAGACCCCTGACTGTGTCAAGAATGTCCTCCTTTCTTGAGTATGTGTTAAGATAGAAATGGGCCTCTGGATCTCTGCTGTACTGGACCACGGACACGCGGTCTCTGTTCTCAGACACATTCAGTCTCCCCACCATCCTTTCAACAAAGTCGCGCATCGCAGGGAAAGAGCTCCTAGTGCCATCCGAACCATCCAGCAGGAACACCACATCCCTCTTTCGCTCAGCTAAGGATAATGAAATGGAACACAGAGTCACGTGAGCACTTGGCATCTGATATTTTCTGTAGGTGTATGCATGCTCTAGCTGGCAACAGCAAATGGGAAGAGACTCTCCCGCCCTTTAAGCTATTTTACAACCAATCCGATGGCCAAATGTTAGTCCCATCTGCTAAAATAATACCTCGTTTTGGTCAGAGTAAATCTGCCTAAATTTAATGAATGCGAAGCATTGAAATAAGGTCTAAATTTAAAGGTCATATTGGTCAAAAGAGAAAAACTTGGCCTAAAGCAAGCTAACGAGTGAATGAACAAACACTTTAAAATGTATCAGTGACTAGAGTTCAAGCCCTTGGCTTTTTAGCCTAATTTCCCACGGCTCTGCTCACATGCAGTGCTAACTTAAACTGTTCAGGGTCAACTGCACGCTTTGCAAAGAGGAGCTCAGAGTACTGTTTTCTAGAGGCATGCGGGAATCTGTCTTACCCGGCACAGTAGCTGTCACCGGCTTGACTTGACCAAGCACATTGTTGAGGGAGCTGATAAACTGCTGTTGGACACTGGGAAGGTCAGAGAATTCATTGATGGACTGTGCATAGGTAGGATCATTGGCAATTCTCTGCACCTCTCTGCTGGAATTTCTGGTGCCGACACCAAAAATCAAGATCCCGCCCTGTTTCAAGGCGGAGGCAGGTATATCTATGTTATCGCTTGACTGTCCTCCACTGAGGAGGATGAGAATCTGAGGGACACCCGCTTGCTTTCTACTCCCCGCAGAGGCGGTGAAGACATTGTCCCTCACGTACTGGAGAGCTGCCCCAGTGTTGAGGGGTCTCCCTCCTCTATGCCTCAGACCTCTGACAGAGTTCAAGATCTCCCCCTTTGTTGTGTAGGTATTCAGATAGAAATTGACCTCTGCGTCTCTACTGTACTGCACCACGGCAACACGGTCTCTGTTTGCATCTATGCTGAATTGCTCCACTAATCTTTGCACGAAGTCACGCATCGCCGGGAAAGTATTTCTAGTGCCATCTGATGCGTCCAGCAGGAACACTACGTCCTTTCTGGGTATGGGGTCATCAGCTAGGAGAAGAAAACAGCATCATTAACACCAGGACATTTCAAAACATCTTTAGAACATCACGTTAGTTCACTACTCCTTTGACTATCTAAGCTGCGAGTAATCAACAAGGCACAGCCTGTCCGAAAGCACTTGTGAAGTTCTGCCATGCACATACCGGTCAGAGTCGGAGAAGTCGGAGTGACAGGCATTGCAACATCCTGGACAGAGGCCAGCAGCTGCTCTTGGACTTTTGGAAGCTCACTGAAGTCGGACACGGTCAGAGCGTAATTGGGGTCGGATGAAATTCTCTGCAATTCTCTGCTATCAGAGCCCCTCGATCCTATTCCAAAGGTCGAAACGCCAAGCTCTTTCAGAGAGGAGGCTGCTGCATCGACACTGTCAGATGACCTTCCCCCGCTAAACAAAACCAGTATCTGCGGCACACCCTCCAGCCGCCTGCTGCCAGAGGTGGCAGTAAAGACACTGTCTCTGACGTACTGGAGAGCTGCCCCCATGTTGAGGGGTCTGCCTCCTTTGTGTCTCAGGCCTCTGACACGGTCAAGAACCTCTTCCTTTGTCGTGTAGCTGTTCAGATAGAAATGGACCTCAGCGTCTCTACTGTACTGCACCACAGAAACTCGGTCTCTGTTGGCCTCTATGTTGAATTTCTCCACTACTCTTTGCACGAAGTCACGCATAGCTGGGAAAGAATTCCTAGTGCCATCTGAACCGTCCAGAAGAAAGACTACGTCCCTTCTGGGTGTGGTGTAAACAGCTAGGAGGGGGGAAACAGCATCATTAACGGCAAGAAATATCAATAACGTTCATTAAACTTCAGAATGTCATATCAGTTCACCCCCTCAATAACAGTCCAAGCTCTGGCTAACATTCCCACTGCTCACAAATTTTTATATAAAGAAAACAAAGGGGAAAGAAAAAAGGGAGGGCATGAAGTAGGAAGGCGAGACACAGTGTACTATGACGTTCTGCCATGCACATACCGGTGACAGCTGGTGATGTTGGAGTGATGGGAATTGCAACAGCCTTGACAGAGGCTAGCAGCTGCTCTTGGACTTTCGGAAGCTCACTGAAGTCGGACACGGTCAGGGCATAATTGGGGTCGGATGAAATTCTCTGCAATTCTCTGCTATCAGAGCCCCTCGATCCTATTCCAAAGGTCAAAACTCCAAGCTCTTTCAGAGAGGAGGCTGCTGCGTCAACACTGTCAGATGACCTTCCCCCACTAAGCAAAACCAGTATCTGCGGCACACCATCCAGTCTCCTGCTGCCAGAGGTGGCAGTAAAGACATTGTCTCTGACGTACTGGAGACCGGCCCCCGTGTAGAGGGGTCTGCCTCCTTTGTGCCTCAGACCTCTGACACTGTCAAGAATGTCTTCCTTTGTCGTGTACGTGTTAAGATAGAAATGGACCTCTGTGTCTCCACTGTACTGGACCACAGAAACGCGGTCTCTGTTCTCATCTATGTCCAATCTCTCCACCATTCTTTGCACAAACTCTTTCATTGCTGGGAACCCATTCCTAGTGCCATCCGATCCATCCAGCAGGAAGACAACATCTCTCCTCTGCCTACGGCCCTCAGCTAAGAAATAACAGTCACGGGTAAGATGGGGGACATTGTAAGGAAAAAAATAACGGAATAGGGGAAAACAGCGTATTGCATTACATAGTAGATGCTTTGCCATTAATCGTGCTTTCTGTGTTTTTTGATATCATCTCACCTCCCGCAAAGATTCACGACTCAGGAAGAAATCATTTTCCTTCTCTAACTAACTAGAACTACAGGTAAAGCACAACTCACTACAACATTAAACGCTGTGAGGAAGTAGAAGAAGCATGTTTATTTATTTCTTACCTATCGTCGTGGTAGTGGTAGACGTGACCTCTACAAATACTGTGTCAATGTTGCTGAACAGCTGCTGTTGGACACTTGGAAGGTCAGCAAAATCCCTTACTGAGAGTGCATAACTAGGCTCATGGGAGATCCTCTGGAGTTCGCTGCTGTCTGAGCTCCTTGACCCTATCCCAAAGATAAGCACTCCCAGCTCCTTCAGGGACGAGGCCGGTGTATCAACATTATCAAATGACCTTCCACCACTCAGCAGAATCAGTAACTGGGGCACACCTTCTACACGTCTGCTTCCAGAGGAGGCAGTGAATATATTGTCCCTCACGTACTGCAAAGCTGCCCCTGTGTTGAGGGGTCTCCCTCCTTTGTGCCTCAGACCCCTGACTGTGTCAAGAATGTCCTCCTTTCTTGAGTATGTGTTAAGATAGAAATGGGCCTCTGGATCTCTGCTGTACTGGACCACGGACACGCGGTCTCTGTTCTCAGACACATTCAGTCTCCCCACCATCCTTTCAACAAAGTCGCGCATCGCAGGGAAAGAGCTCCTAGTGCCATCCGAACCATCCAGCAGGAACACCACATCCCTCTTTCGCTCAGCTAAGGATAATGAAATGGAACACAGAGTCACGTGAGCACTTGGCATCTGATATTTTCTGTAGGTGTATGCATGCTCTAGCTGGCAACAGCAAATGGGAAGAGACTCTCCCGCCCTTTAAGCTATTTTACAACCAATCCGATGGCCAAATGTTAGTCCCATCTGCTAAAATAATACCTCGTTTTGGTCAGAGTAAATCTGCCTAAATTTAATGAATGCGAAGCATTGAAATAAGGTCTAAATTTAAAGGTCATATTGGTCAAAAGAGAAAAACTTGGCCTAAAGCAAGCTAACGAGTGAATGAACAAACACTTTAAAATGTATCAGTGACTAGAGTTCAAGCCCTTGGCTTTTTAGCCTAATTTCCCACGGCTCTGCTCACATGCAGTGCTAACTTAAACTGTTCAGGGTCAACTGCACGCTTTGCAAAGAGGAGCTCAGAGTACTGTTTTCTAGAGGCATGCGGGAATCTGTCTTACCCGGCACAGTAGCTGTCACCGGCTTGACTTGACCAAGCACATTGTTGAGGGAGCTGATAAACTGCTGTTGGACACTGGGAAGGTCAGAGAATTCATTGATGGACTGTGCATAGGTAGGATCATTGGCAATTCTCTGCACCTCTCTGCTGGAATTTCTGGTGCCGACACCAAAAATCAAGATCCCGCCCTGTTTCAAGGCGGAGGCAGGTATATCTATGTTATCGCTTGACCGTCCTCCACTGAGGAGGATGAGAATCTGAGGGACACCCGCTTGCTTTCTACTCCCCGCAGAGGCGGTGAAGACATTGTCCCTCACGTACTGGAGAGCTGCCCCAGTGTTGAGGGGTCTCCCTCCTCTATGCCTCAGACCTCTGACAGAGTTCAAGATCTCCCCCTTTGTTGTGTAGGTATTCAGATAGAAATTGACCTCTGCGTCTCTACTGTACTGCACCACGGCAACACGGTCTCTGTTTGCATCTATGCTGAATTGCTCCACTAATCTTTGCACGAAGTCACGCATCGCCGGGAAAGTATTTCTAGTGCCATCTGATGCGTCCAGCAGGAACACTACGTCCTTTCTGGGTATGGCGTCATCAGCTAGGAAAAGAAAACAGCATCATTAACACCAGGACATTTCAAAACATCTTTAGAACATCACGTTAGTTCACTACTCCTTTGACTATCTAAGCTGCGAGTAATCAACAAGGCACAGCCTGTCCGAAAGCACTTGTGAAGTTCTGCCATGCACATACCGGTCAGAGTCGGAGAAGTCGGAGTGACAGGCATTGCAACATCCTGGACAGAGGCCAGCAGCTGCTCTTGGACTTTTGGAAGCTCACTGAAGTCGGACACGGTCAGAGCGTAATTGGGGTCGGATGAAATTCTCTGCAATTCTCTGCTATCAGAGCCCCTCGATCCTATTCCAAAGGTCGAAACGCCAAGCTCTTTCAGAGAGGAGGCTGCTGCATCGACACTGTCAGATGACCTTCCCCCGCTAAACAAAACCAGTATCTGCGGCACACCCTCCAGCCGCCTGCTGCCAGAGGTGGCAGTAAAGACACTGTCTCTGACGTACTGGAGAGCTGCCCCCATGTTGAGGGGTCTGCCTCCTTTGTGTCTCAGGCCTCTGACACGGTCAAGAACCTCTTCCTTTGTCGTGTAGCTGTTCAGATAGAAATGGACCTCAGCGTCTCTACTGTACTGCACCACAGAAACTCGGTCTCTGTTGGCCTCTATGTTGAATTTCTCCACTACTCTTTGCACGAAGTCACGCATAGCTGGGAAAGAATTCCTAGTGCCATCTGAACCGTCCAGAAGAAAGACTACGTCCCTTCTGGGTGTGGTGTAAACAGCTAGGAGGGGGGAAACAGCATCATTAACGGCAAGAAATATCAATAACGTTCATTAAACTTCAGAATGTCATATCAGTTCACCCCCTCAATAACAGTCCAAGCTCTGGCTAACATTCCCACTGCTCACAAATTTTTATATAAAGAAAACAAAGGGGAAAGAAAAAAGGGAGGGCATGAAGTAGGAAGGCGAGACACAGTGTACTATGACGTTCTGCCATGCACATACCGGTGACAGCTGGTGATGTTGGAGTGATGGGAATTGCAACAGCCTTGACAGAGGCTAGCAGCTGCTCTTGGACTTTCGGAAGCTCACTGAAGTCGGACACGGTCAGGGCATAATTGGGGTCGGATGAAATTCTCTGCAATTCTCTGCTATCAGAGCCCCTCGATCCTATTCCAAAGGTCAAAACTCCAAGCTCTTTCAGAGAGGAGGCTGCTGCGTCAACACTGTCAGATGACCTTCCCCCACTAAGCAAAACCAGTATCTGCGGCACACCATCCAGTCTCCTGCTGCCAGAGGTGGCAGTAAAGACATTGTCTCTGACGTACTGGAGACCGGCCCCCGTGTAGAGGGGTCTGCCTCCTTTGTGCCTCAGACCTCTGACACTGTCAAGAATGTCTTCCTTTGTCGTGTACGTGTTAAGATAGAAATGGACCTCTGTGTCTCCACTGTACTGGACCACAGAAACGCGGTCTCTGTTCTCATCTATGTCCAATCTCTCCACCATTCTTTGCACAAACTCTTTCATTGCTGGGAACCCATTCCTAGTGCCATCCGATCCATCCAGCAGGAAGACAACATCTCTCCTCTGCCTACGGCCCTCAGCTAAGAAATAACAGTCACGGGTAAGATGGGGGACATTGTAAGGAAAAAAATAACGGAATAGGGGAAAACAGCGTATTGCATTACATAGTAGATGCTTTGCCATTAATCGTGCTTTCTGTGTTTTTTGATATCATCTCACCTCCCGCAAAGATTTACGACTCAGGAAGAAATCATTTTCCTTCTCTAACTAACTAGAACTACAGGTAAAGCACAACTCACTACAACATTAAAAAATGTGAGGAAGTAGAAGAAGCATGTTTATTTATTTCTTACCTATCGTCGTGGTAGTGGTAGACGTGACCTCTACAAATACTGTGTCAATGTTGCTGAACAGCTGCTGTTGGACACTTGGAAGGTCAGCAAAATCACTTACTGAGAGTGCATAACTAGGCTCATGGGAGATCCTCTGGAGTTCGCTGCTGTCTGAGCTCCTTGACCCTATCCCAAAGATAAGCACTCCCAGCTCCTTCAGGGATGAGGCCGGTGTATCAACATTATCAAATGACCTTCCACCACTCAGCAGAATCAGTAACTGGGGCACACCTTCTACACGTCTGCTTCCAGAGGAGGCAGTGAATATATTGTCCCTCACGTACTGCAAAGCTGCCCCTGTGTTGAGGGGTCTCCCTCCTTTGTGCCTCAGACCCCTGACTGTGTCAAGAATGTCCTCCTTTCTTGAGTATGTGTTAAGATAGAAATGGGCCTCTGGATCTCTGCTGTACTGGACCACGGACACGCGGTCTCTGTTCTCAGACACATTCAGTCTCCCCACCATCCTTTCAACAAAGTCGCGCATCGCAGGGAAAGAGCTCCTAGTGCCATCCGAACCATCCAGCAGGAACACCACATCCCTCTTTCGCTCAGCTAAGGATAATGAAATGGAACACAGAGTCACGTGAGCACTTGGCATCTGATATTTTCTGTAGGTGTATGCATGCTCTAGCTGGCAACAGCAAATGGGAAGAGACTCTCCCGCCCTTTAAGCTATTTTACAACCAATCCGATGGCCAAATGTTAGTCCCATCTGCTAAAATAATACCTCGTTTTGGTCAGAGTAAATCTGCCTAAATTTAATGAATGCGAAGCATTGAAATAAGGTCTAAATTTAAAGGTTATATTGGTCAAAAGAGAAAAACTTGGCCTAAAGCAAGCTAACGAGTGAATGAACAAACACTTTAAAATGTATCAGTGACTAGAGTTCAAGCCCTTGGCTTTTTAGCCTAATTTCCCACGGCTCTGCTCACATGCAGTGCTAACTTAAACTGTTCAGGGTCAACTGCACGCTTTGCAAAGAGGAGCTCAGAGTACTGTTTTCTAGAGGCATGCTGGAATCTGTCTTACCCGGCATAGTAGCTGTCACCGGCTTGACTTGACCAAGCACATTGTTGAGGGAGCTGATAAACTGCTGTTGGACACTGGGAAGGTCAGAGAATTCATTGATGGACTGTGCATAGGTAGGATCATTGGCAATTCTCTGCACCTCTCTGCTGGAATTTCTGGTGCCGACACCAAAAATCAAGATCCCGCCCTGTTTCAAGGCGGAGGCAGGTATATCTATGTTATCGCTTGACCGTCCTCCACTGAGGAGGATTAGAATCTGAGGGACACCCGCTTGCTTTCTACTCCCCGCAGAGGCGGTGAAGACATTGTCCCTCACGTACTGGAGAGCTGCCCCAGTGTTGAGGGGTCTCCCTCCTCTATGCCTCAGACCTCTGACAGAGTTCAAGATCTCCCCCTTTGTTGTGTAGGTATTCAGATAGATATTGACCTCTGCGTCTCTACTGTACTGCACCACGGCAACACGGTCTCTGTTTGCATCTATGCTGAATTGCTCCACTAATCTTTGCACGAAGTCACGCATCGCCGGGAAAGTATTTCTAGTGCCATCTGATGCGTCCAGCAGGAACACTACGTCCTTTCTGGGTATGGCGTCATCAGCTAGGAAAAGAAAACAGCATCATTAACACCAGGACATTTCAAAACATCTTTAGAACATCACGTTAGTTCACTACTCCTTTGACTATCTAAGCTGCGAGTAATCAACAAGGCACAGCCTGTCCGAAAGCACTTGTGAAGTTCTGCCATGCACATACCGGTCAGAGTCGGAGAAGTCGGAGTGACAGGCATTGCAACATCCTGGACAGAGGCCAGCAGCTGCTCTTGGACTTTTGGAAGCTCACTGAAGTCGGACACGGTCAGAGCGTAATTGGGGTCGGATGAAATTCTCTGCAATTCTCTGCTATCAGAGCCCCTCGATCCTATTCCAAAGGTCGAAACGCCAAGCTCTTTCAGAGAGGAGGCTGCTGCATCGACACTGTCAGATGACCTTCCCCCGCTAAACAAAACCAGTATCTGCGGCACACCCTCCAGCCGCCTGCTGCCAGAGGTGGCAGTAAAGACACTGTCTCTGACGTACTGGAGAGCTGCCCCCATGTTGAGGGGTCTGCCTCCTTTGTGTCTCAGGCCTCTGACACGGTCAAGAACCTCTTCCTTTGTCGTGTAGCTGTTCAGATAGAAATGGACCTCAGCGTCTCCACTGTACTGGACCACAGAAACGCGGTCTCTGTTGGCCTCTATGTTGAATTTCTCCACTACTCTTTGCACGAAGTCACGCATAGCTGGGAAAGAATTCCTAGTGCCATCTGAACCGTCCAGAAGAAAGACTACGTCCCTTCTGGGTGTGGTGTAAACAGCTAGGAGGGGGGAAACAGCATCATTAACGGCAATAAATATCAATAACGTTCATTAAACTTCAGAATGTCATATCAGTTCACCCCCTCAATAACAGTCCAAGCTCTGGCTAACATTCCCACTGCTCACAAATTTTTATATAAAGAAAACAAAGGGGAAAGAAAAAAGGGAGGGCATGAAGTAGGAAGGCGAGACACAGTGTACTATGACATTCTGCCATGCACATACCGGTGACAGCTGGTGATGTTGGAGTGATGGGAATTGCAACAGCCTTGACAGAGGCTAGCAGCTGCTCTTGGACTTTCGGAAGCTCACTGAAGTCGGACACGGTCAGGGCATAATTGGGGTCGGATGAAATTCTCTGCAATTCTCTGCTATCAGAGCCCCTCGATCCTATTCCAAAGGTCAAAACTCCAAGCTCTTTCAGAGAGGAGGCTGCTGCGTCAACACTGTCAGATGACCTTCCCCCACTAAGCAAAACCAGTATCTGCGGCACACCATCCAGTCTCCTGCTGCCAGAGGTGGCAGTAAAGACATTGTCTCTGACGTACTGGAGACCGGCCCCCGTGTAGAGGGGTCTGCCTCCTTTGTGCCTCAGACCTCTGACACTGTCAAGAATGTCTTCCTTTGTCGTGTACGTGTTAAGATAGAAATGGACCTCTGTGTCTCCACTGTACTGGACCACAGAAACGCGGTCTCTGTTCTCATCTATGTCCAATCTCTCCACCATTCTTTGCACAAACTCTTTCATTGCTGGGAACCCATTCCTAGTGCCATCCGATCCATCCAGCAGGAAGACAACATCTCTCCTCTGCCTACGGCCCTCAGCTAAGAAATAACAGTCACGGGTAAGATGGGGGACATTGTAAGGAAAAAAATAACGGAATAGGGGAAAACAGCGTATTGCATTACATAGTAGATGCTTTGCCATTAATCGTGCTTTCTGTGTTTTTTGATATCATCTCACCTCCCGCAAAGATTTACGACTCAGGAAGAAATCATTTTCCTTCTCTAACTAACTAGAACTACAGGTAAAGCACAACTCACTACAACATTAAAAAATGTGAGGAAGTAGAAGAAGCATGTTTATTTATTTCTTACCTATCGTCGTGGTAGTGGTAGACGTGACCTCTACAAATACTGTGTCAATGTTGCTGAACAGCTGCTGTTGGACACTTGGAAGGTCAGCAAAATCACTTACTGAGAGTGCATAACTAGGCTCATGGGAGATCCTCTGGAGTTCGCTGCTGTCTGAGCTCCTTGACCCTATCCCAAAGATAAGCACTCCCAGCTCCTTCAGGGATGAGGCCGGTGTATCAACATTATCAAATGACCTTCCACCACTCAGCAGAATCAGTAACTGGGGCACACCTTCTACACGTCTGCTTCCAGAGGAGGCAGTGAATATATTGTCCCTCACGTACTGCAAAGCTGCCCCTGTGTTGAGGGGTCTCCCTCCTTTGTGCCTCAGACCCCTGACTGTGTCAAGAATGTCCTCCTTTCTTGAGTATGTGTTAAGATAGAAATGGGCCTCTGGATCTCTGCTGTACTGGACCACGGACACGCGGTCTCTGTTCTCAGACACATTCAGTCTCCCCACCATCCTTTCAACAAAGTCGCGCATCGCAGGGAAAGAGCTCCTAGTGCCATCCGAACCATCCAGCAGGAACACCACATCCCTCTTTCGCTGAGCTAAGGATAATGAAATGGAACACAGAGTCACGTGAGCACTTGGCATCTGATATTTTCTGTAGGTGTATGCATGCTCTAGCTGGCAACAGCAAATGGGAAGAGACTCTCCCGCCCTTTAAGCTATTTTACAACCAATCCGATGGCCAAATGTTAGTCCCATCTGCTAAAATAATACCTCGTTTTGGTCAGAGTAAATCTGCCTAAATTTAATGAATGCGAAGCATTGAAATAAGGTCTAAATTTAAAGGTCATATTGGTCAAAAGAGAAAAACTTGGCCTAAAGCAAGCTAACGAGTGAATGAACAAACACTTTAAAATGTATCAGTGACTAGAGTTCAAGCCCTTGGCCTTTTAGCCTAATTTCCCACGGCTCTGCTCACATGCAGTGCTAACTTAAACTGTTCAGGGTCAACTGCACGCTTTGCAAAGAGGAGCTCAGAGTACTGTTTTCTAGAGGCATGCGGGAATCTGTCTTACCCGGCACAGTAGCTGTCACCGGCTTGACTTGACTTAGCACATTGTTGAGGGAGCTGATAAACTGCTGTTGGACACTGGGAAGGTCAGAGAATTCATTGATGGACTGTGCATAGGTAGGATCATTGGCAATTCTCTGCACCTCTCTGCTGGAATTTCTGGTGCCGACACCAAAAATCAAGATCCCGCCCTGTTTCAAGGCGGAGGCAGGTATATCTATGTTATCGCTTGACCGTCCTCCACTGAGGAGGATGAGAATCTGAGGGACACCCGCTTGCTTTCTACTCCCCGCAGAGGCGGTGAAGACATTGTCCCTCACGTACTGGAGAGCTGCCCCAGTGTTGAGGGGTCTCCCTCCTCTATGCCTCAGACCTCTGACAGAGTTCAAGATCTCCCCCTTTGTTGTGTAGGTATTCAGATAGAAATTGACCTCTGCGTCTCTACTGTACTGCACCACGGCAACACGGTCTCTGTTTGCATCTATGCTGAATTGCTCCACTAATCTTTGCACGAAGTTACGCATCGCCGGGAAAGTATTTCTAGTGCCATCTGATGCGTCCAGCAGGAACACTACGTCCTTTCTGGGTATGGCGTCATCAGCTAGGAAAAGAAAACAGCATCATTAACACCAGGACATTTCAAAACATCTTTAGAACATCACGTTAGTTCACTACTCCTTTGACTATCTAAGCTGCGAGTAATCAACAAGGCACAGCCTGTCCGAAAGCACTTGTGAAGTTCTGCCATGCACATACCGGTCAGAGTCGGAGAAGTCGGAGTGACAGGCATTGCAACATCCTGGACAGAGGCCAGCAGCTGCTCTTGGACTTTTGGAAGCTCACTGAAGTCGGACACGGTCAGAGCGTAATTGGGGTCGGATGAAATTCTCTGCAATTCTCTGCTATCAGAGCCCCTCGATCCTATTCCAAAGGTCGAAACGCCAAGCTCTTTCAGAGAGGAGGCTGCTGCATCGACACTGTCAGATGACCTTCCCCCGCTAAACAAAACCAGTATCTGCGGCACACCCTCCAGCCGCCTGCTGCCAGAGGTGGCAGTAAAGACACTGTCTCTGACGTACTGGAGAGCTGCCCCCATGTTGAGGGGTCTGCCTCCTTTGTGTCTCAGGCCTCTGACACGGTCAAGAACCTCTTCCTTTGTCGTGTAGCTGTTCAGATAGAAATGGACCTCAGCGTCTCTACTGTACTGCACCACAGAAACTCGGTCTCTGTTGGCCTCTATGTTGAATTTCTCCACTACTCTTTGCACGAAGTCACGCATAGCTGGGAAAGAATTCCTAGTGCCATCTGAACCATCCAGAAGAAAGACTACGTCCCTTCTGGGTGTGGTGTAAACAGCTAGGAGGGGGGAAACAGCATCATTAACGGCAAGAAATATCAATAACGTTCATTAAACTTCAGAATGTCATATCAGTTCACCCCCTCAATAACAGTCCAAGCTCTGGCTAACATTCCCACTGCTCACAAATTTTTATATAAAGAAAACAAAGGGGAAAGAAAAAAGGGAGGGCATGAAGTAGGAAGGCGAGACACAGTGTACTATGACGTTCTGCCATGCACATACCGGTGACAGCTGGTGATGTTGGAGTGATGGGAATTGCAACAGCCTTGACAGAGGCTAGCAGCTGCTCTTGGACTTTCGGAAGCTCACTGAAGTCGGACACGGTCAGGGCATAATTGGGGTCGGATGAAATTCTCTGCAATTCTCTGCTATCAGAGCCCCTCGATCCTATTCCAAAGGTCAAAACTCCAAGCTCTTTCAGAGAGGAGGCTGCTGCGTCAACACTGTCAGATGACCTTCCCCCACTAAGCAAAACCAGTATCTGCGGCACACCATCCAGTCTCCTGCTGCCAGAGGTGGCAGTAAAGACATTGTCTCTGACGTACTGGAGACCGGCCCCCGTGTAGAGGGGTCTGCCTCCTTTGTGCCTCAGACCTCTGACACTGTCAAGAATGTCTTCCTTTGTCGTGTACGTGTTAAGATAGAAATGGACCTCTGTGTCTCCACTGTACTGGACCACAGAAACGCGGTCTCTGTTCTCATCTATGTCCAATCTCTCCACCATTCTTTGCACAAACTCTTTCATTGCTGGGAACCCATTCCTAGTGCCATCCGATCCATCCAGCAGGAAGACAACATCTCTCCTCTGCCTACGGCCCTCAGCTAAGAAATAACAGTCACGGGTAAGATGGGGGACATTGTAAGGAAAAAAATAACGGAATAGGGGAAAACAGCGTATTGCATTACATAGTAGATGCTTTGCCATTAATCGTGCTTTCTGTGTTTTTTGATATCATCTCACCTCCCGCAAAGATTTACGACTCAGGAAGAAATCATTTTCCTTCTCTAACTAACTAGAACTACAGGTAAAGCACAACTCACTACAACATTAAAAAATGTGAGGAAGTAGAAGAAGCATGTTTATTTATTTCTTACCTATCGTCGTGGTAGTGGTAGACGTGACCTCTACAAATACTGTGTCAATGTTGCTGAACAGCTGCTGTTGGACACTTGGAAGGTCAGCAAAATCACTTACTGAGAGTGCATAACTAGGCTCATGGGAGATCCTCTGGAGTTCGCTGCTGTCTGAGCTCCTTGACCCTATCCCAAAGATAAGCACTCCCAGCTCCTTCAGGGATGAGGCCGGTGTATCAACATTATCAAATGACCTTCCACCACTCAGCAGAATCAGTAACTGGGGCACACCTTCTACACGTCTGCTTCCAGAGGAGGCAGTGAATATATTGTCCCTCACGTACTGCAAAGCTGCCCCTGTGTTGAGGGGTCTCCCTCCTTTGTGCCTCAGACCCCTGACTGTGTCAAGAATGTCCTCCTTTCTTGAGTATGTGTTAAGATAGAAATGGGCCTCTGGATCTCTGCTGTACTGGACCACGGACACGCGGTCTCTGTTCTCAGACACATTCAGTCTCCCCACCATCCTTTCAACAAAGTCGCGCATCGCAGGGAAAGAGCTCCTAGTGCCATCCGAACCATCCAGCAGGAACACCACATCCCTCTTTCGCTCAGCTAAGGATAATGAAATGGAACACAGAGTCACGTGAGCACTTGGCATCTGATATTTTCTGTAGGTGTATGCATGCTCTAGCTGGCAACAGCAAATGGGAAGAGACTCTCCCGCCCTTTAAGCTATTTTACAACCAATCCGATGGCCAAATGTTAGTCCCATCTGCTAAAATAATACCTCGTTTTGGTCAGAGTAAATCTGCCTAAATTTAATGAATGCGAAGCATTGAAATAAGGTCTAAATTTAAAGGTTATATTGGTCAAAAGAGAAAAACTTGGCCTAAAGCAAGCTAACGAGTGAATGAACAAACACTTTAAAATGTATCAGTGACTAGAGTTCAAGCCCTTGGCTTTTTAGCCTAATTTCCCACGGCTCTGCTCACATGCAGTGCTAACTTAAACTGTTCAGGGTCAACTGCACGCTTTGCAAAGAGGAGCTCAGAGTACTGTTTTCTAGAGGCATGCTGGAATCTGTCTTACCCGGCATAGTAGCTGTCACCGGCTTGACTTGACCAAGCACATTGTTGAGGGAGCTGATAAACTGCTGTTGGACACTGGGAAGGTCAGAGAATTCATTGATGGACTGTGCATAGGTAGGATCATTGGCAATTCTCTGCACCTCTCTGCTGGAATTTCTGGTGCCGACACCAAAAATCAAGATCCCGCCCTGTTTCAAGGCGGAGGCAGGTATATCTATGTTATCGCTTGACCGTCCTCCACTGAGGAGGATTAGAATCTGAGGGACACCCGCTTGCTTTCTACTCCCCGCAGAGGCGGTGAAGACATTGTCCCTCACGTACTGGAGAGCTGCCCCAGTGTTGAGGGGTCTCCCTCCTCTATGCCTCAGACCTCTGACAGAGTTCAAGATCTCCCCCTTTGTTGTGTAGGTATTCAGATAGATATTGACCTCTGCGTCTCTACTGTACTGCACCACGGCAACACGGTCTCTGTTTGCATCTATGCTGAATTGCTCCACTAATCTTTGCACGAAGTCACGCATCGCCGGGAAAGTATTTCTAGTGCCATCTGATGCGTCCAGCAGGAACACTACGTCCTTTCTGGGTATGGCGTCATCAGCTAGGAAAAGAAAACAGCATCATTAACACCAGGACATTTCAAAACATCTTTAGAACATCACGTTAGTTCACTACTCCTTTGACTATCTAAGCTGCGAGTAATCAACAAGGCACAGCCTGTCCGAAAGCACTTGTGAAGTTCTGCCATGCACATACCGGTCAGAGTCGGAGAAGTCGGAGTGACAGGCATTGCAACATCCTGGACAGAGGCCAGCAGCTGCTCTTGGACTTTTGGAAGCTCACTGAAGTCGGACACGGTCAGAGCGTAATTGGGGTCGGATGAAATTCTCTGCAATTCTCTGCTATCAGAGCCCCTCGATCCTATTCCAAAGGTCGAAACGCCAAGCTCTTTCAGAGAGGAGGCTGCTGCATCGACACTGTCAGATGACCTTCCCCCGCTAAACAAAACCAGTATCTGCGGCACACCCTCCAGCCGCCTGCTGCCAGAGGTGGCAGTAAAGACACTGTCTCTGACGTACTGGAGAGCTGCCCCCATGTTGAGGGGTCTGCCTCCTTTGTGTCTCAGGCCTCTGACACGGTCAAGAACCTCTTCCTTTGTCGTGTAGCTGTTCAGATAGAAATGGACCTCAGCGTCTCCACTGTACTGGACCACAGAAACGCGGTCTCTGTTGGCCTCTATGTTGAATTTCTCCACTACTCTTTGCACGAAGTCACGCATAGCTGGGAAAGAATTCCTAGTGCCATCTGAACCGTCCAGAAGAAAGACTACGTCCCTTCTGGGTGTGGTGTAAACAGCTAGGAGGGGGGAAACAGCATCATTAACGGCAATAAATATCAATAACGTTCATTAAACTTCAGAATGTCATATCAGTTCACCCCCTCAATAACAGTCCAAGCTCTGGCTAACATTCCCACTGCTCACAAATTTTTATATAAAGAAAACAAAGGGGAAAGAAAAAAGGGAGGGCATGAAGTAGGAAGGCGAGACACAGTGTACTATGACGTTCTGCCATGCACATACCGGTGACAGCTGGTGATGTTGGAGTGATGGGAATTGCAACAGCCTTGACAGAGGCTAGCAGCTGCTCTTGGACTTTCGGAAGCTCACTGAAGTCGGACACGGTCAGGGCATAATTGGGGTCGGATGAAATTCTCTGCAATTCTCTGCTATCAGAGCCCCTCGATCCTATTCCAAAGGTCAAAACTCCAAGCTCTTTCAGAGAGGAGGCTGCTGCGTCAACACTGTCAGATGACCTTCCCCCACTAAGCAAAACCAGTATCTGCGGCACACCATCCAGTCTCCTGCTGCCAGAGGTGGCAGTAAAGACATTGTCTCTGACGTACTGGAGACCGGCCCCCGTGTAGAGGGGTCTGCCTCCTTTGTGCCTCAGACCTCTGACACTGTCAAGAATGTCTTCCTTTGTCGTGTACGTGTTAAGATAGAAATGGACCTCTGTGTCTCCACTGTACTGGACCACAGAAACGCGGTCTCTGTTCTCATCTATGTCCAATCTCTCCACCATTCTTTGCACAAACTCTTTCATTGCTGGGAACCCATTCCTAGTGCCATCCGATCCATCCAGCAGGAAGACAACATCTCTCCTCTGCCTACGGCCCTCAGCTAAGAAATAACAGTCACGGGTAAGATGGGGGACATTGTAAGGAAAAAAATAACGGAATAGGGGAAAACAGCGTATTGCATTACATAGTAGATGCTTTGCCATTAATCGTGCTTTCTGTGTTTTTTGATATCATCTCACCTCCCGCAAAGATTTACGACTCAGGAAGAAATCATTTTCCTTCTCTAACTAACTAGAACTACAGGTAAAGCACAACTCACTACAACATTAAAAAATGTGAGGAAGTAGAAGAAGCATGTTTATTTATTTCTTACCTATCGTCGTGGTAGTGGTAGACGTGACCTCTACAAATACTGTGTCAATGTTGCTGAACAGCTGCTGTTGGACACTTGGAAGGTCAGCAAAATCACTTACTGAGAGTGCATAACTAGGCTCATGGGAGATCCTCTGGAGTTCGCTGCTGTCTGAGCTCCTTGACCCTATCCCAAAGATAAGCACTCCCAGCTCCTTCAGGGATGAGGCCGGTGTATCAACATTATCAAATGACCTTCCACCACTCAGCAGAATCAGTAACTGGGGCACACCTTCTACACGTCTGCTTCCAGAGGAGGCAGTGAATATATTGTCCCTCACGTACTGCAAAGCTGCCCCTGTGTTGAGGGGTCTCCCTCCTTTGTGCCTCAGACCCCTGACTGTGTCAAGAATGTCCTCCTTTCTTGAGTATGTGTTAAGATAGAAATGGGCCTCTGGATCTCTGCTGTACTGGACCACGGACACGCGGTCTCTGTTCTCAGACACATTCAGTCTCCCCACCATCCTTTCAACAAAGTCGCGCATCGCAGGGAAAGAGCTCCTAGTGCCATCCGAACCATCCAGCAGGAACACCACATCCCTCTTTCGCTCAGCTAAGGATAATGAAATGGAACACAGAGTCACGTGAGCACTTGGCATCTGATATTTTCTGTAGGTGTATGCATGCTCTAGCTGGCAACAGCAAATGGGAAGAGACTCTCCCGCCCTTTAAGCTATTTTACAACCAATCCGATGGCCAAATGTTAGTCCCATCTGCTAAAATAATACCTCGTTTTGGTCAGAGTAAATCTGCCTAAATTTAATGAATGCGAAGCATTGAAATAAGGTCTAAATTTAAAGGTTATATTGGTCAAAAGAGAAAAACTTGGCCTAAAGCAAGCTAACGAGTGAATGAACAAACACTTTAAAATGTATCAGTGACTAGAGTTCAAGCCCTTGGCTTTTTAGCCTAATTTCCCACGGCTCTGCTCACATGCAGTGCTAACTTAAACTGTTCAGGGTCAACTGCACGCTTTGCAAAGAGGAGCTCAGAGTACTGTTTTCTAGAGGCATGCTGGAATCTGTCTTACCCGGCATAGTAGCTGTCACCGGCTTGACTTGACCAAGCACATTGTTGAGGGAGCTGATAAACTGCTGTTGGACACTGGGAAGGTCAGAGAATTCATTGATGGACTGTGCATAGGTAGGATCATTGGCAATTCTCTGCACCTCTCTGCTGGAATTTCTGGTGCCGACACCAAAAATCAAGATCCCGCCCTGTTTCAAGGCGGAGGCAGGTATATCTATGTTATCGCTTGACCGTCCTCCACTGAGGAGGATTAGAATCTGAGGGACACCCGCTTGCTTTCTACTCCCCGCAGAGGCGGTGAAGACATTGTCCCTCACGTACTGGAGAGCTGCCCCAGTGTTGAGGGGTCTCCCTCCTCTATGCCTCAGACCTCTGACAGAGTTCAAGATCTCCCCCTTTGTTGTGTAGGTATTCAGATAGATATTGACCTCTGCGTCTCTACTGTACTGCACCACGGCAACACGGTCTCTGTTTGCATCTATGCTGAATTGCTCCACTAATCTTTGCACGAAGTCACGCATCGCCGGGAAAGTATTTCTAGTGCCATCTGATGCGTCCAGCAGGAACACTACGTCCTTTCTGGGTATGGCGTCATCAGCTAGGAAAAGAAAACAGCATCATTAACACCAGGACATTTCAAAACATCTTTAGAACATCACGTTAGTTCACTACTCCTTTGACTATCTAAGCTGCGAGTAATCAACAAGGCACAGCCTGTCCGAAAGCACTTGTGAAGTTCTGCCATGCACATACCGGTCAGAGTCGGAGAAGTCGGAGTGACAGGCATTGCAACATCCTGGACAGAGGCCAGCAGCTGCTCTTGGACTTTTGGAAGCTCACTGAAGTCGGACACGGTCAGAGCGTAATTGGGGTCGGATGAAATTCTCTGCAATTCTCTGCTATCAGAGCCCCTCGATCCTATTCCAAAGGTCGAAACGCCAAGCTCTTTCAGAGAGGAGGCTGCTGCATCGACACTGTCAGATGACCTTCCCCCGCTAAACAAAACCAGTATCTGCGGCACACCCTCCAGCCGCCTGCTGCCAGAGGTGGCAGTAAAGACACTGTCTCTGACGTACTGGAGAGCTGCCCCCATGTTGAGGGGTCTGCCTCCTTTGTGTCTCAGGCCTCTGACACGGTCAAGAACCTCTTCCTTTGTCGTGTAGCTGTTCAGATAGAAATGGACCTCAGCGTCTCCACTGTACTGGACCACAGAAACGCGGTCTCTGTTGGCCTCTATGTTGAATTTCTCCACTACTCTTTGCACGAAGTCACGCATAGCTGGGAAAGAATTCCTAGTGCCATCTGAACCGTCCAGAAGAAAGACTACGTCCCTTCTGGGTGTGGTGTAAACAGCTAGGAGGGGGGAAACAGCATCATTAACGGCAATAAATATCAATAACGTTCATTAAACTTCAGAATGTCATATCAGTTCACCCCCTCAATAACAGTCCAAGCTCTGGCTAACATTCCCACTGCTCACAAATTTTTATATAAAGAAAACAAAGGGGAAAGAAAAAAGGGAGGGCATGAAGTAGGAAGGCGAGACACAGTGTACTATGACATTCTGCCATGCACATACCGGTGACAGCTGGTGATGTTGGAGTGATGGGAATTGCAACAGCCTTGACAGAGGCTAGCAGCTGCTCTTGGACTTTCGGAAGCTCACTGAAGTCGGACACGGTCAGGGCATAATTGGGGTCGGATGAAATTCTCTGCAATTCTCTGCTATCAGAGCCCCTCGATCCTATTCCAAAGGTCAAAACTCCAAGCTCTTTCAGAGAGGAGGCTGCTGCGTCAACACTGTCAGATGACCTTCCCCCACTAAGCAAAACCAGTATCTGCGGCACACCATCCAGTCTCCTGCTGCCAGAGGTGGCAGTAAAGACATTGTCTCTGACGTACTGGAGACCGGCCCCCGTGTAGAGGGGTCTGCCTCCTTTGTGCCTCAGACCTCTGACACTGTCAAGAATGTCTTCCTTTGTCGTGTACGTGTTAAGATAGAAATGGACCTCTGTGTCTCCACTGTACTGGACCACAGAAACGCGGTCTCTGTTCTCATCTATGTCCAATCTCTCCACCATTCTTTGCACAAACTCTTTCATTGCTGGGAACCCATTCCTAGTGCCATCCGATCCATCCAGCAGGAAGACAACATCTCTCCTCTGCCTACGGCCCTCAGCTAAGAAATAACAGTCACGGGTAAGATGGGGGACATTGTAAGGAAAAAAATAACGGAATAGGGGAAAACAGCGTATTGCATTACATAGTAGATGCTTTGCCATTAATCGTGCTTTCTGTGTTTTTTGATATCATCTCACCTCCCGCAAAGATTTACGACTCAGGAAGAAATCATTTTCCTTCTCTAACTAACTAGAACTACAGGTAAAGCACAACTCACTACAACATTAAAAAATGTGAGGAAGTAGAAGAAGCATGTTTATTTATTTCTTACCTATCGTCGTGGTAGTGGTAGACGTGACCTCTACAAATACTGTGTCAATGTTGCTGAACAGCTGCTGTTGGACACTTGGAAGGTCAGCAAAATCACTTACTGAGAGTGCATAACTAGGCTCATGGGAGATCCTCTGGAGTTCGCTGCTGTCTGAGCTCCTTGACCCTATCCCAAAGATAAGCACTCCCAGCTCCTTCAGGGATGAGGCCGGTGTATCAACATTATCAAATGACCTTCCACCACTCAGCAGAATCAGTAACTGGGGCACACCTTCTACACGTCTGCTTCCAGAGGAGGCAGTGAATATATTGTCCCTCACGTACTGCAAAGCTGCCCCTGTGTTGAGGGGTCTCCCTCCTTTGTGCCTCAGACCCCTGACTGTGTCAAGAATGTCCTCCTTTCTTGAGTATGTGTTAAGATAGAAATGGGCCTCTGGATCTCTGCTGTACTGGACCACGGACACGCGGTCTCTGTTCTCAGACACATTCAGTCTCCCCACCATCCTTTCAACAAAGTCGCGCATCGCAGGGAAAGAGCTCCTAGTGCCATCCGAACCATCCAGCAGGAACACCACATCCCTCTTTCGCTGAGCTAAGGATAATGAAATGGAACACAGAGTCACGTGAGCACTTGGCATCTGATATTTTCTGTAGGTGTATGCATGCTCTAGCTGGCAACAGCAAATGGGAAGAGACTCTCCCGCCCTTTAAGCTATTTTACAACCAATCCGATGGCCAAATGTTAGTCCCATCTGCTAAAATAATACCTCGTTTTGGTCAGAGTAAATCTGCCTAAATTTAATGAATGCGAAGCATTGAAATAAGGTCTAAATTTAAAGGTCATATTGGTCAAAAGAGAAAAACTTGGCCTAAAGCAAGCTAACGAGTGAATGAACAAACACTTTAAAATGTATCAGTGACTAGAGTTCAAGCCCTTGGCCTTTTAGCCTAATTTCCCACGGCTCTGCTCACATGCAGTGCTAACTTAAACTGTTCAGGGTCAACTGCACGCTTTGCAAAGAGGAGCTCAGAGTACTGTTTTCTAGAGGCATGCGGGAATCTGTCTTACCCGGCACAGTAGCTGTCACCGGCTTGACTTGACCAAGCACATTGTTGAGGGAGCTGATAAACTGCTGTTGGACACTGGGAAGGTCAGAGAATTCATTGATGGACTGTGCATAGGTAGGATCATTGGCAATTCTCTGCACCTCTCTGCTGGAATTTCTGGTGCCGACACCAAAAATCAAGATCCCGCCCTGTTTCAAGGCGGAGGCAGGTATATCTATGTTATCGCTTGACCGTCCTCCACTGAGGAGGATGAGAATCTGAGGGACACCCGCTTGCTTTCTACTCCCCGCAGAGGCGGTGAAGACATTGTCCCTCACGTACTGGAGAGCTGCCCCAGTGTTGAGGGGTCTCCCTCCTCTATGCCTCAGACCTCTGACAGAGTTCAAGATCTCCCCCTTTGTTGTGTAGGTATTCAGATAGAAATTGACCTCTGCGTCTCTACTGTACTGCACCACGGCAACACGGTCTCTGTTTGCATCTATGCTGAATTGCTCCACTAATCTTTGCACGAAGTTACGCATCGCCGGGAAAGTATTTCTAGTGCCATCTGATGCGTCCAGCAGGAACACTACGTCCTTTCTGGGTATGGCGTCATCAGCTAGGAAAAGAAAACAGCATCATTAACACCAGGACATTTCAAAACATCTTTAGAACATCACGTTAGTTCACTACTCCTTTGACTATCTAAGCTGCGAGTAATCAACAAGGCACAGCCTGTCCGAAAGCACTTGTGAAGTTCTGCCATGCACATACCGGTCAGAGTCGGAGAAGTCGGAGTGACAGGCATTGCAACATCCTGGACAGAGGCCAGCAGCTGCTCTTGGACTTTTGGAAGCTCACTGAAGTCGGACACGGTCAGAGCGTAATTGGGGTCGGATGAAATTCTCTGCAATTCTCTGCTATCAGAGCCCCTCGATCCTATTCCAAAGGTCGAAACGCCAAGCTCTTTCAGAGAGGAGGCTGCTGCATCGACACTGTCAGATGACCTTCCCCCGCTAAACAAAACCAGTATCTGCGGCACACCCTCCAGCCGCCTGCTGCCAGAGGTGGCAGTAAAGACACTGTCTCTGACGTACTGGAGAGCTGCCCCCATGTTGAGGGGTCTGCCTCCTTTGTGTCTCAGGCCTCTGACACGGTCAAGAACCTCTTCCTTTGTCGTGTAGCTGTTCAGATAGAAATGGACCTCAGCGTCTCTACTGTACTGCACCACAGAAACTCGGTCTCTGTTGGCCTCTATGTTGAATTTCTCCACTACTCTTTGCACGAAGTCACGCATAGCTGGGAAAGAATTCCTAGTGCCATCTGAACCATCCAGAAGAAAGACTACGTCCCTTCTGGGTGTGGTGTAAACAGCTAGGAGGGGGGAAACAGCATCATTAACGGCAAGAAATATCAATAACGTTCATTAAACTTCAGAATGTCATATCAGTTCACCCCCTCAATAACAGTCCAAGCTCTGGCTAACATTCCCACTGCTCACAAATTTTTATATAAAGAAAACAAAGGGGAAAGAAAAAAGGGAGGGCATGAAGTAGGAAGGCGAGACACAGTGTACTATGACGTTCTGCCATGCACATACCGGTGACAGCTGGTGATGTTGGAGTGATGGGAATTGCAACAGCCTTGACAGAGGCTAGCAGCTGCTCTTGGACTTTCGGAAGCTCACTGAAGTCGGACACGGTCAGGGCATAATTGGGGTCGGATGAAATTCTCTGCAATTCTCTGCTATCAGAGCCCCTCGATCCTATTCCAAAGGTCAAAACTCCAAGCTCTTTCAGAGAGGAGGCTGCTGCGTCAACACTGTCAGATGACCTTCCCCCACTAAGCAAAACCAGTATCTGCGGCACACCATCCAGTCTCCTGCTGCCAGAGGTGGCAGTAAAGACATTGTCTCTGACGTACTGGAGACCGGCCCCCGTGTAGAGGGGTCTGCCTCCTTTGTGCCTCAGACCTCTGACACTGTCAAGAATGTCTTCCTTTGTCGTGTACGTGTTAAGATAGAAATGGACCTCTGTGTCTCCACTGTACTGGACCACAGAAACGCGGTCTCTGTTCTCATCTATGTCCAATCTCTCCACCATTCTTTGCACAAACTCTTTCATTGCTGGGAACCCATTCCTAGTGCCATCCGATCCATCCAGCAGGAAGACAACATCTCTCCTCTGCCTACGGCCCTCAGCTAAGAAATAACAGTCACGGGTAAGATGGGGGACATTGTAAGGAAAAAAATAACGGAATAGGGGAAAACAGCGTATTGCATTACATAGTAGATGCTTTGCCATTAATCGTGCTTTCTGTGTTTTTTGATATCATCTCACCTCCCGCAAAGATTTACGACTCAGGAAGAAATCATTTTCCTTCTCTAACTAACTAGAACTACAGGTAAAGCACAACTCACTACAACATTAAAAAATGTGAGGAAGTAGAAGAAGCATGTTTATTTATTTCTTACCTATCGTCGTGGTAGTGGTAGACGTGACCTCTACAAATACTGTGTCAATGTTGCTGAACAGCTGCTGTTGGACACTTGGAAGGTCAGCAAAATCACTTACTGAGAGTGCATAACTAGGCTCATGGGAGATCCTCTGGAGTTCGCTGCTGTCTGAGCTCCTTGACCCTATCCCAAAGATAAGCACTCCCAGCTCCTTCAGGGATGAGGCCGGTGTATCAACATTATCAAATGACCTTCCACCACTCAGCAGAATCAGTAACTGGGGCACACCTTCTACACGTCTGCTTCCAGAGGAGGCAGTGAATATATTGTCCCTCACGTACTGCAAAGCTGCCCCTGTGTTGAGGGGTCTCCCTCCTTTGTGCCTCAGACCCCTGACTGTGTCAAGAATGTCCTCCTTTCTTGAGTATGTGTTAAGATAGAAATGGGCCTCTGGATCTCTGCTGTACTGGACCACGGACACGCGGTCTCTGTTCTCAGACACATTCAGTCTCCCCACCATCCTTTCAACAAAGTCGCGCATCGCAGGGAAAGAGCTCCTAGTGCCATCCGAACCATCCAGCAGGAACACCACATCCCTCTTTCGCTCAGCTAAGGATAATGAAATGGAACACAGAGTCACGTGAGCACTTGGCATCTGATATTTTCTGTAGGTGTATGCATGCTCTAGCTGGCAACAGCAAATGGGAAGAGACTCTCCCGCCCTTTAAGCTATTTTACAACCAATCCGATGGCCAAATGTTAGTCCCATCTGCTAAAATAATACCTCGTTTTGGTCAGAGTAAATCTGCCTAAATTTAATGAATGCGAAGCATTGAAATAAGGTCTAAATTTAAAGGTTATATTGGTCAAAAGAGAAAAACTTGGCCTAAAGCAAGCTAACGAGTGAATGAACAAACACTTTAAAATGTATCAGTGACTAGAGTTCAAGCCCTTGGCTTTTTAGCCTAATTTCCCACGGCTCTGCTCACATGCAGTGCTAACTTAAACTGTTCAGGGTCAACTGCACGCTTTGCAAAGAGGAGCTCAGAGTACTGTTTTCTAGAGGCATGCTGGAATCTGTCTTACCCGGCATAGTAGCTGTCACCGGCTTGACTTGACCAAGCACATTGTTGAGGGAGCTGATAAACTGCTGTTGGACACTGGGAAGGTCAGAGAATTCATTGATGGACTGTGCATAGGTAGGATCATTGGCAATTCTCTGCACCTCTCTGCTGGAATTTCTGGTGCCGACACCAAAAATCAAGATCCCGCCCTGTTTCAAGGCGGAGGCAGGTATATCTATGTTATCGCTTGACCGTCCTCCACTGAGGAGGATTAGAATCTGAGGGACACCCGCTTGCTTTCTACTCCCCGCAGAGGCGGTGAAGACATTGTCCCTCACGTACTGGAGAGCTGCCCCAGTGTTGAGGGGTCTCCCTCCTCTATGCCTCAGACCTCTGACAGAGTTCAAGATCTCCCCCTTTGTTGTGTAGGTATTCAGATAGATATTGACCTCTGCGTCTCTACTGTACTGTACCACGGCAACACGGTCTCTGTTTGCATCTATGCTGAATTGCTCCACTAATCTTTGCACGAAGTCACGCATCGCCGGGAAAGTATTTCTAGTGCCATCTGATGCGTCCAGCAGGAACACTACGTCCTTTCTGGGTATGGCGTCATCAGCTAGGAAAAGAAAACAGCATCATTAACACCAGGACATTTCAAAACATCTTTAGAACATCACGTTAGTTCACTACTCCTTTGACTATCTAAGCTGCGAGTAATCAACAAGGCACAGCCTGTCCGAAAGCACTTGTGAAGTTCTGCCATGCACATACCGGTCAGAGTCGGAGAAGTCGGAGTGACAGGCATTGCAACATCCTGGACAGAGGCCAGCAGCTGCTCTTGGACTTTTGGAAGCTCACTGAAGTCGGACACGGTCAGAGCGTAATTGGGGTCGGATGAAATTCTCTGCAATTCTCTGCTATCAGAGCCCCTCGATCCTATTCCAAAGGTCGAAACGCCAAGCTCTTTCAGAGAGGAGGCTGCTGCATCGACACTGTCAGATGACCTTCCCCCGCTAAACAAAACCAGTATCTGCGGCACACCCTCCAGCCGCCTGCTGCCAGAGGTGGCAGTAAAGACACTGTCTCTGACGTACTGGAGAGCTGCCCCCATGTTGAGGGGTCTGCCTCCTTTGTGTCTCAGGCCTCTGACACGGTCAAGAACCTCTTCCTTTGTCGTGTAGCTGTTCAGATAGAAATGGACCTCAGCGTCTCCACTGTACTGGACCACAGAAACGCGGTCTCTGTTGGCCTCTATGTTGAATTTCTCCACTACTCTTTGCACGAAGTCACGCATAGCTGGGAAAGAATTCCTAGTGCCATCTGAACCGTCCAGAAGAAAGACTACGTCCCTTCTGGGTGTGGTGTAAACAGCTAGGAGGGGGGAAACAGCATCATTAACGGCAATAAATATCAATAACGTTCATTAAACTTCAGAATGTCATATCAGTTCACCCCCTCAATAACAGTCCAAGCTCTGGCTAACATTCCCACTGCTCACAAATTTTTATATAAAGAAAACAAAGGGGAAAGAAAAAAGGGAGGGCATGAAGTAGGAAGGCGAGACACAGTGTACTATGACGTTCTGCCATGCACATACCGGTGACAGCTGGTGATGTTGGAGTGATGGGAATTGCAACAGCCTTGACAGAGGCTAGCAGCTGCTCTTGGACTTTCGGAAGCTCACTGAAGTCGGACACGGTCAGGGCATAATTGGGGTCGGATGAAATTCTCTGCAATTCTCTGCTATCAGAGCCCCTCGATCCTATTCCAAAGGTCAAAACTCCAAGCTCTTTCAGAGAGGAGGCTGCTGCGTCAACACTGTCAGATGACCTTCCCCCACTAAGCAAAACCAGTATCTGCGGCACACCATCCAGTCTCCTGCTGCCAGAGGTGGCAGTAAAGACATTGTCTCTGACGTACTGGAGACCGGCCCCCGTGTAGAGGGGTCTGCCTCCTTTGTGCCTCAGACCTCTGACACTGTCAAGAATGTCTTCCTTTGTCGTGTACGTGTTAAGATAGAAATGGACCTCTGTGTCTCCACTGTACTGGACCACAGAAACGCGGTCTCTGTTCTCATCTATGTCCAATCTCTCCACCATTCTTTGCACAAACTCTTTCATTGCTGGGAACCCATTCCTAGTGCCATCCGATCCATCCAGCAGGAAGACAACATCTCTCCTCTGCCTACGGCCCTCAGCTAAGAAATAACAGTCACGGGTAAGATGGGGGACATTGTAAGGAAAAAAATAACGGAATAGGGGAAAACAGCGTATTGCATTACATAGTAGATGCTTTGCCATTAATCGTGCTTTCTGTGTTTTTTGATATCATCTCACCTCCCGCAAAGATTTACGACTCAGGAAGAAATCATTTTCCTTCTCTAACTAACTAGAACTACAGGTAAAGCACAACTCACTACAACATTAAAAAATGTGAGGAAGTAGAAGAAGCATGTTTATTTATTTCTTACCTATCGTCGTGGTAGTGGTAGACGTGACCTCTACAAATACTGTGTCAATGTTGCTGAACAGCTGCTGTTGGACACTTGGAAGGTCAGCAAAATCACTTACTGAGAGTGCATAACTAGGCTCATGGGAGATCCTCTGGAGTTCGCTGCTGTCTGAGCTCCTTGACCCTATCCCAAAGATAAGCACTCCCAGCTCCTTCAGGGATGAGGCCGGTGTATCAACATTATCAAATGACCTTCCACCACTCAGCAGAATCAGTAACTGGGGCACACCTTCTACACGTCTGCTTCCAGAGGAGGCAGTGAATATATTGTCCCTCACGTACTGCAAAGCTGCCCCTGTGTTGAGGGGTCTCCCTCCTTTGTGCCTCAGACCCCTGACTGTGTCAAGAATGTCCTCCTTTCTTGAGTATGTGTTAAGATAGAAATGGGCCTCTGGATCTCTGCTGTACTGGACCACGGACACGCGGTCTCTGTTCTCAGACACATTCAGTCTCCCCACCATCCTTTCAACAAAGTCGCGCATCGCAGGGAAAGAGCTCCTAGTGCCATCCGAACCATCCAGCAGGAACACCACATCCCTCTTTCGCTGAGCTAAGGATAATGAAATGGAACACAGAGTCACGTGAGCACTTGGCATCTGATATTTTCTGTAGGTGTATGCATGCTCTAGCTGGCAACAGCAAATGGGAAGAGACTCTCCCGCCCTTTAAGCTATTTTACAACCAATCCGATGGCCAAATGTTAGTCCCATCTGCTAAAATAATACCTCGTTTTGGTCAGAGTAAATCTGCCTAAATTTAATGAATGCGAAGCATTGAAATAAGGTCTAAATTTAAAGGTTATATTGGTCAAAAGAGAAAAACTTGGCCTAAAGCAAGCTAACGAGTGAATGAACAAACACTTTAAAATGTATCAGTGACTAGAGTTCAAGCCCTTGGCTTTTTAGCCTAATTTCCCACGGCTCTGCTCACATGCAGTGCTAACTTAAACTGTTCAGGGTCAACTGCACGCTTTGCAAAGAGGAGCTCAGAGTACTGTTTTCTAGAGGCATGCTGGAATCTGTCTTACCCGGCATAGTAGCTGTCACCGGCTTGACTTGACCAAGCACATTGTTGAGGGAGCTGATAAACTGCTGTTGGACACTGGGAAGGTCAGAGAATTCATTGATGGACTGTGCATAGGTAGGATCATTGGCAATTCTCTGCACCTCTCTGCTGGAATTTCTGGTGCCGACACCAAAAATCAAGATCCCGCCCTGTTTCAAGGCGGAGGCAGGTATATCTATGTTATCGCTTGACCGTCCTCCACTGAGGAGGATTAGAATCTGAGGGACACCCGCTTGCTTTCTACTCCCCGCAGAGGCGGTGAAGACATTGTCCCTCACGTACTGGAGAGCTGCCCCAGTGTTGAGGGGTCTCCCTCCTCTATGCCTCAGACCTCTGACAGAGTTCAAGATCTCCCCCTTTGTTGTGTAGGTATTCAGATAGATATTGACCTCTGCGTCTCTACTGTACTGTACCACGGCAACACGGTCTCTGTTTGCATCTATGCTGAATTGCTCCACTAATCTTTGCACGAAGTCACGCATCGCCGGGAAAGTATTTCTAGTGCCATCTGATGCGTCCAGCAGGAACACTACGTCCTTTCTGGGTATGGCGTCATCAGCTAGGAAAAGAAAACAGCATCATTAACACCAGGACATTTCAAAACATCTTTAGAACATCACGTTAGTTCACTACTCCTTTGACTATCTAAGCTGCGAGTAATCAACAAGGCACAGCCTGTCCGAAAGCACTTGTGAAGTTCTGCCATGCACATACCGGTCAGAGTCGGAGAAGTCGGAGTGACAGGCATTGCAACATCCTGGACAGAGGCCAGCAGCTGCTCTTGGACTTTTGGAAGCTCACTGAAGTCGGACACGGTCAGAGCGTAATTGGGGTCGGATGAAATTCTCTGCAATTCTCTGCTATCAGAGCCCCTCGATCCTATTCCAAAGGTCGAAACGCCAAGCTCTTTCAGAGAGGAGGCTGCTGCATCGACACTGTCAGATGACCTTCCCCCGCTAAACAAAACCAGTATCTGCGGCACACCCTCCAGCCGCCTGCTGCCAGAGGTGGCAGTAAAGACACTGTCTCTGACGTACTGGAGAGCTGCCCCCATGTTGAGGGGTCTGCCTCCTTTGTGTCTCAGGCCTCTGACACGGTCAAGAACCTCTTCCTTTGTCGTGTAGCTGTTCAGATAGAAATGGACCTCAGCGTCTCCACTGTACTGGACCACAGAAACGCGGTCTCTGTTGGCCTCTATGTTGAATTTCTCCACTACTCTTTGCACGAAGTCACGCATAGCTGGGAAAGAATTCCTAGTGCCATCTGAACCGTCCAGAAGAAAGACTACGTCCCTTCTGGGTGTGGTGTAAACAGCTAGGAGGGGGGAAACAGCATCATTAACGGCAATAAATATCAATAACGTTCATTAAACTTCAGAATGTCATATCAGTTCACCCCCTCAATAACAGTCCAAGCTCTGGCTAACATTCCCACTGCTCACAAATTTTTATATAAAGAAAACAAAGGGGAAAGAAAAAAGGGAGGGCATGAAGTAGGAAGGCGAGACACAGTGTACTATGACGTTCTGCCATGCACATACCGGTGACAGCTGGTGATGTTGGAGTGATGGGAATTGCAACAGCCTTGACAGAGGCTAGCAGCTGCTCTTGGACTTTCGGAAGCTCACTGAAGTCGGACACGGTCAGGGCATAATTGGGGTCGGATGAAATTCTCTGCAATTCTCTGCTATCAGAGCCCCTCGATCCTATTCCAAAGGTCAAAACTCCAAGCTCTTTCAGAGAGGAGGCTGCTGCGTCAACACTGTCAGATGACCTTCCCCCACTAAGCAAAACCAGTATCTGCGGCACACCATCCAGTCTCCTGCTGCCAGAGGTGGCAGTAAAGACATTGTCTCTGACGTACTGGAGACCGGCCCCCGTGTAGAGGGGTCTGCCTCCTTTGTGCCTCAGACCTCTGACACTGTCAAGAATGTCTTCCTTTGTCGTGTACGTGTTAAGATAGAAATGGACCTCTGTGTCTCCACTGTACTGGACCACAGAAACGCGGTCTCTGTTCTCATCTATGTCCAATCTCTCCACCATTCTTTGCACAAACTCTTTCATTGCTGGGAACCCATTCCTAGTGCCATCCGATCCATCCAGCAGGAAGACAACATCTCTCCTCTGCCTACGGCCCTCAGCTAAGAAATAACAGTCACGGGTAAGATGGGGGACATTGTAAGGAAAAAAATAACGGAATAGGGGAAAACAGCGTATTGCATTACATAGTAGATGCTTTGCCATTAATCGTGCTTTCTGTGTTTTTTGATATCATCTCACCTCCCGCAAAGATTTACGACTCAGGAAGAAATCATTTTCCTTCTCTAACTAACTAGAACTACAGGTAAAGCACAACTCACTACAACATTAAAAGCTGTGAGGAAGTAGAAGAAGCATGTTTATTTATTTCTTACCTATCGTCGTGGTAGTGGTAGACGTGACCTCTACAAATACTGTGTCAATGTTGCTAATCAGCTGCTGTTGGACACTTGGAAGGTCAGCAAAATCACTTACTGAGAGTGCATAACTAGGCTCATGGGAGATCCTCTGGAGTTCGCTGCTGTCTGAGCTCCTTGACCCTATCCCAAAGATAAGCACTCCCAGCTCCTTCAGGGATGAGGCCGGTGTATCAACATTATCAAATGACCTTCCACCACTCAGCAGAATCAGTAACTGTGGCACACCTTCTACACGTCTGCTTCCAGAGGTGGCAACAAATATATTGTCCCTCACGTACTGCAAAGCTGCCCCTGTGTTGAGGGGTCTCCCTCCTTTGTGCCTCAGACTACTGACTGTGTCAAGAATGTCCTCCTTTCTTGAGTATGTTTTAAGATAGAAATGGGCTTCTGGATCTCTGCTGTACTGGACCACGGACACGCGGTCTTTGTTCTCAGACACATTCAGTCTGCCCACCATCCTTTCAACAAAGTCGCGCATAGCAGGGAAAGAGCTCCTAGTGCCATCTGAACCATCCAGCAGGAACACCACATCCCTCTTTCGCTCAGCTAAGGATAATGAAATCGAACACAGAATCACATGAGCACTTGGCATCTGATATTTTCTGTAGGTGTATGCATGCTCTAGCTGGCAACAGCAAATGGGAAAAGACTCTCCCGCCCTTTAAGTTATTTTACAACCAATCCGATGGCCAAATGTTAGTCCCATCTGCTAAAATAATACCTAGTTTTGGTCAGAGTAAAACTACCTAAATTTAATGAATACGAAGCCGTGAAATAAGGTCTAAATTTAAAGGTTATCTTGGTCAAAAGGCAGTACAGTTAAATTAAATAATAATCAAAATACAAAAACTTTGCCTAAAGCAAACTAACAAGTGAATGAAGAAACACTTTAAAATTTAACAGTACCTAGAGTTCAAGTCCTTGGCTTCTTATCCTAATTTCCCACTGTATGCAAGATTGAATATTAATCATATTAGCAACTAGTTCCTAGTGAAATGCATTATTGGTACTGTACTTCGGGAGAATTGTGGTCTCGCTGTTTTGTGTCATTCAGAAAATGGAGAAAGAACATTTATATTCTGCTTTTATTTCATTTCATTCAGGTCAGTCCACCCAGGGGTTTTTGTGCATTGTAACTTTGACAACTTTTATCTGCAAGAAAAATGGCATGCATCGGCTAACTTTTCTCATCATTACACTAAAATAAATTTGTGCTCAGGTCCGCTGCTGGCCAAATGGGTACCCTAAGGAGGTTTGTATTGCTGTGCCCCCTTCTTCAATTATGTTGATGGGGAAAAAAAACTACTATAGGGGTGAAAATAGAGCTTTAATCAAATAAAAAATTAAATGAATAAATTGTATTATTTACAATTACAATTGTTGCTCTCAACATTTACTTATGGCTATAACTTAATTATGACTCTTAATTTATTTTATAGTCTCAAGCATTCAGAATTCATGCAAAAGGAAATTAAGCAGTTTTACTATGATAAACCGTGGTTTATTTTTGTAAGGGTTGTGATATGCAAATTTTTTGTTGAAGAAATCATAAAGGCTGTGTCATCTGTAGCAAAAAGGTGGCCAAAAATGAAAGATTAAGTGAATATTTGAATTAAATGTTTGGCCAGTAGTCTAAACAAGGATTTGATTGTCCTGTAAGTGTAGCAGCAGCAATTACATGGCATTTGGCTCCTTTTGCAGGCATTTGTAATAACATGTACATAAATTGTTTATTTTGTATTTGCCTACATTATGTATTTTAACAGTATAATTATTAACGAATCATTATTGCCTCATTGTTTTTTATATGTAATGCATTTTAAGTCCTTTTAAAGGCTATTGATGTCTTATGTCTGTTTTTATAGCAACAACAAAAAAAAATATTACAGTATATTAATACTTCTTTGTAAATTATTATTTGAAGTAACAAAACCATTGTTAATTTGCAGTTACCATTGCTACAAGAACGATGATTTGTGTTGTTATTGTTAAAACCATGTGATTGATTTATAAATTATTTTTTAAATGATTTTTAATTTATTAGAATAAATATAAAAAATTTATAAATGAACACATTACAATTGTTTTATGACTGCAAGTCTTTCTCCTCAAATGCTATTGAGCTTCAAATTTGCATTTGAGCCCATGTTAAAAAGTAGCATATTTACATATGAATTACAGTTTATTTTAAAATATGAAACATTAAATTCAATTGTGCATTATAGCTGACACCTAGGTTAACAATTACAGTTGTTTTTATGACTGTAAGTCATTCTCCCCAAATGCTACTGACGTTAGAAATTTAAAATGACTTAAAATGCATTATATAAAAAAACAATGATGCAATAATGATTGGTTAATAATAATACTGTTAAAATACTGTATATGATGTAGGCAAATGTAAAATAAACAATTTATGCACTTTATTACAAATGCCTGCAGTGGGAGCCAAATGCCATGTAATTGCTGCTGTTACATTTACAGGACAATCAAATCCTTGTTTAGGCTACTGGCCAAACATTTAATTCATATATTCACTTAATCTTTCATTTTTGTATTACCGCCAACTTCTGCTCCGGATGGTAACACTCCTTGGCCAGTCACGCTAAAAATTATTTGATGAAATGATGGCATAGGATGAGGTCGGAGAACAGTTAATCCCAAGGAGTGAGTTGCTGTGGCCGTACCTCGACAAGTACATGACACTGACTGAGATAACAGAGAGAAAATGTGTTTTCAGATGCTGCTTGTAAAAATTATCAGGGTCCAGCCTGGCCATTTTTTTTTTTGTACTGTTTGGAGGTCTTGCATTTTGTTCTGCAAAGGCCTACAGTATATTAAGCATGCCCATGCAACAGGTGCATACACTTACTTGTGCGCACATTGTTAATCTTTTTGTTGTTTTTGATTGCTTCCACTGTTTTCATCTGTAAGTCGCTTTGGATAAAAGCGTCTGCTAAATGAATAAATGTAAATGTAATCACATATATTTTGATTGTTTTTGTTGCCAAATTGATAAGGAACACAAAAAACTATTAAACTAAACAATTACACCTGCCTATCTGTTTGACTGACAGTTTTGAGCACTGAGATAGCATTGACTTAAAACGTGTTCAACATAAAAATGTAATGTAAATCTTAGATGTAGCAAGCTACTGTTGATGTAGCTTAGCTTGCTACATTTCCCAGGGGGGGTAGCTTCAGTGTAGTGAAGCTTCATTTACTGTAGAGTAACTGGTAGCTTAGCTCACTACATTTTCCAAGTAGTTTGCCCAACACTGGTCATAATTATGTTATAGTCATAGGTAAATGTTAAGGAGCTACTATTGTAATTTGTAAATAATAAAATGTATTCATTTACTTTTTTATTTGATTTAAGTTTTATTTTCACCCCTAAAGTAGGTGTTTTTTTTTCCATCATCATATTTGAGGAAGGTGGGCACAACAATACAAACCTGCTTTGGGTACCCATTTGGCCAGCAACGGCCCTGGTAACCGCAGTTATCTAATTACTAAATTATGATATTTGCTCAGGTGGGTGCTGGGGTCTTATCTATCAGATTGCACTGTATACAAATTTGTTAATTAAACATTACATGTAGTGCGAGTTATTAGGCCAGTCGGTGTGGTAGCCCAGGCTCACATAGCCATAGACCAATATTGTTAAATTGATCAGCATGGTAGCCAAGACTCACATAGTCATAGGCCACTAGTGTTAATCTGGTTTGCATGGTAGCCAAAGCTCACGTAGTCATGGGCCACTAGTGTTAATCTGGTTTGTATGGTAGCCAAAGCTCGCATAGTCATGGGCCACTAACGATAAGCTGGTTGGCGTGGTAGTTCAGGCACACATAGATAGTAATACATTCAGTTCACCTGGCTCTTTGAAACAGCAGAAGTACATGGCGATAGATCTGCTTGTTGTGGGGGTGAATTATTCTTGTTTGGGCTTGTATTGTCTCTTCTATGTCTTTTTCTTTGTGGTGGGGGGGGGGGTTATTTCATGTATGTTTTATTTGCTGCAGCAATATTTCTTACATGCTTACAGCAGCATATTGTGAATGCATTGGCATTAGCAAGCAGTACTTGTTCTGCTGCAGCAGCAGCAGCGTAGCAGATCTATTCTGACATTAACATTATCATGTACATTACCTAATCTCTCAGAGAGTTGTCATGACAGAACTGTCATGCAGTGAGCGTGCAACTATTCAGCTTCCTCACTCTGCACAGAGACTTCAATAGCACACATTTTTCTAGGTTAACGTTAAAGAGACACCATGTAATGGTGCTACTACTTGCATGTTTCAGATGATAAGCAAGATTTGAGGTTGACAAATTAAATAAATGTTTGCATCAATGTAAACAAACGTTTTGAATGAACGGACTACTTGACTTCGCCACTTTCTGTAGTTTTTTTTTCCTGCGACTTATAACATTTTGATCAACTAAGTTTCTTCTCGTTGAGTAATGGTCAGTCGACTATTAGGGGGCAGTCCTACATAATAGCACCTTTTTTACCTAATTGTCATAATACATTTCTGAATATTAAAGAGGTATTTTATTCACTACTGACTACTGAGCAGAAGTATTATTACACTTACCTATGGTTTCACTTTTGTTGTAACTTGGAAAGGCTTTCATTGCTTCTAATAGCTGTGTCTGGATTTTTGGTAATTCACTGAAGTCAACCAATGAAATCACTTTATTTTCAGAAGAAAGTGTATGTAATTCATAAGAGTCTGAGTACTTTCCTCCTATTCCATATATTATTGCCCCACTTTTTTTTAAAGCAGTGGCTGCTTCAGAAATGCTGTCCTTTGATTTTCCACTAGTCAGGAGAATTAATATTTGAGGGATGCCTTCTTTGTGCCTGCTTCCAGAGGCACTTATAAAGATATTTTCCTTTACATATAGAAGGGCTGAGCCTGTGTTTAAGGGCCTTCCACCTTTATGGCTAAGCACTTTTACTGCATTCAATACATCTTCCTTTCTTAAGAATGAATTCAAATAAAAATTTGCTACAGCTACATTGCTGTATTGAATTATTGCGATTCTATCATTATTAATTCCCACATTGAGATTTGTGATAATATTGTACAGAAAATCACGTATTTCTGGAAATCCTCTTCTTGTACTGTCCGAACCATCCAAAAGAAAAGCAATATCCCTTTTAAATCCTGTGCCTAGAATTGCAATAATTACAGGATTAGAGATGCACCTTTAAATTATTGTTATGTAAGTATGCTTAGTTTCATTAGTAATATACAATGGCAGGAGACAAATACAATATTTTTATATATAAATAAATGTATACAGAATACAAATGTATACAAATTTTATTTCCTGCAATTAAATACTTTTTAACTTTATATTTAATTCAGCTTTCCATTATAAATAAAATATATAAATTGAAATGATCAGCATATACTGAAAGTCTCAACATGTAACTTCATCGAACATCTATAAATGTTTCTAAAGCTTTACAAAGTATTATTTTTTTATTCTTACCATCAACTTCTCTGTCTCCTTTTTGTCTTCCACCCATAAGTTTTGTTATGAGGATTTGGTGTACATTTTTTAAATCATGAAAATCAGAAACAGCAAAGGCATAATCTTTCTTCGAAGAAATGGCTTCCATTTCAATAGGATCAGTCAGCCTTGACCCAATGGCAAAAATGGCTACTCCCATATTCTTTAGTGCATTGGCTGGTCCACGAGGAGAATCTCTTGATCTGCCACCAGTCACAAGCACAAGATTTTGGCTAACACTGCCTTTTTGCTGACTTCGAACACTAGGGGTAAAAATACTGTCTCTAACAAACTGCAAAGCCTGGCCAATATATTGTGGCCTTCCCCCTTTTGGTTTGAGGTTGCGCACAGCATCTGCCACCTCAGAAGTGGATGTGTATCTACTGAGATTAAAGCTTATTGCTGCAGTATTACTGAACTGCACAACAGCAATTTGATCTTTTTCTTTACCAACATCAAATTTCTCTGCCAAACTGGCCACAAAATCTCGTATAGCTGTGAATCTATCACTAGCATCATCTGATCCATCAATAAGAAACACAATATTTCTTCCTGCATCCAGAGTCTGGCCTACAATAAATAAACAAGGAATATTTTCCATAAAGGAAAGGCAACAGTATTTAAACAATTCTATAGAAACACAGAAGATTCAGTGGCTTTTTTATCTGCTTCTGCAAGTCTCTTCTTCATGTAACAAAAAAGTATGTTCAACAAAGACATAATTTATCAAATTTCTTACCCCCAGGAGTTGGAAACTGCTCAGGAATTTCATCACCACTTGCCAAAACAGAGGCAACTCTTTGGACAATGCTGCTGATGGAGGTGAAGTCAGGGACAGAGAAAGAATATGCTGGTGTTGTAGACATTGTCTGTAACTCAAGTGTATCAGAATTACTTGTGCCAATTGTAATGACTTTTATGTTGTTTTCTCTTAAACCTTGTGAAATGGTTCTGACATCATCACCAGATCTACCACCACTAAATAAGTACAGTAACTGAGGTACACCCTCGTGACGTCTGCTCCCAGAAGATTGTGTAAAAATATTTTCTTTAATAAACAGTAGAGCAGCTCCAGTATTCAGTGGCCTTCCACTTTTGTGCCTCATAGATCGTATGGAATTAAGTACCTCTTTTTTGGTTGAGTATGAGCTGAGATAAAAATTAGCTGTGGGATCCCGACTGTACTGAACAACTGCCACCCTATCAAGATCTTCCGCCACATTTAGACTCTCAACTATCCTCTGGATAAAATTGCGAATTCCATCAAAACCAATTTTAGAATCATCAGATCCATCAATAAGAAATGCAACATCCCTTTTGACAAATTCTGTAAAAAGAAATGAAATGAATAATGTAACTATAACAAAGTACTTTAACAGTACATTCTACAGCACTAGATCATGTGTTGAGACTAATCTAAAGCATTGTTTATGCTATCAAGTGCTATAACACATAGAACACTGCTGCCAGTTGCTGGTGTGCACACATTCATAATGAAATTAATTAATATTCTCTTACCAGAGACTTGAGGTGTCATTGTTGGTAGCCTTTGGAAAGATAGCTTGTTTATTAATTCTAAAATATTCTCTTGAACATCAAGAATGCTCTCAAAATCAGAAATGAAAAAGTAGTTCGGCTGATGGGATATTGTTTGTAACTCAAGCGTATCTGCATTTGTGGTACCAATACTAAATGAAATAACACCAGTGTCTTTCAAAGCTTTGACTGGACCACGTATGTCATCGTTGGACCTTCCAGAGTTCAAAAGAATTAGAACCTGTGGCACACCCTCCAAAAGTCTACTTCCGGCAGCCGCAGTAAACAGGTTGTCCTTAACATATTGTAGGGCTGCCCCAGTGTGGCGATGCGTTCCTCCTTTATGAATTAAACGTTTCACATTATTTATAACATCACCTGATGAGGAATATGTATTTAAAAGGAAATCAAAGGCTGCATCATCACTGTACTGGACCACTGAGATACGATCTTTATTTGGTGCCACATTCAGTTTCTGAACCAGGGTCTGAATAAATTTCTGCATTCCTGAGAAACTTTCCTTTGTTTCATCAGTGCCATCGATTAAAAACACAACATCTCTCTTTCCAGCATCTGTTGCAATGAGCATAAATATATACAGTTATGTCACTAGCTCATAACTCCTTTAAATCAACCACATTCCAAAAAAAAAGAAAATTTTTCCTTACCTGTTGGAGTTTGTGGAAGCCTCCTGGGCTGACGAGGAACTCTTTTTACATATGATACAAGTTTTTGTTCAATAGTTTGAAGGTCATCAAACTGAGGAACAGTAAGGGTATGACCAGGAGTATAGGAAATTGCCTGGAGTTGAATAACATCTGCATTTTGATTGCCAATACTGAATGTTACAATTTGATCCTTTTTCAGAGCAGCAGCTGGAGCTCTAACATCATCATGAGACCTTCCTCCAGTCACAAGCACAAGCACCTGAGGAGCCCCCTCTAGAATTCTGCTCCCAGAAGAGGCAATTAATATGTTCTTTTTGGTATAATCAAGGGCTCTTCCTGTGTTGAGGGGACTTCCTCCCTGGTGTTTCAGACTCTCAATTGAATTGAGAATGTCTTGATTTGTGGCATGTGTGTTGAGGTAAAAATGCACCTGTGGCTCTCTGCTGTATTGAACTACAGACACTCTGTCTTTGCTTGGCCCAATATTGAGTTTGTCCACCACTCTTTGAACAAACTGACACATTTGTTTAAATGTATCCCTGGTGTCATCAGACCCATCCAGAATAAAGACAATGTCTCTTTGAGCTGCATCCAATTCAACTGGGATGAAAATTAAATTGTCTTTAGTAAAACAGACACTTATAAAAGTGTGAGACAAAACATTATTAACACAATTAATACATAAAGCACATTATTTCATGTAGTTTTTTTCATAGTAGTAACAATCAAATTCAAATCTGTATGAACAATTTACAGACACATTTACAATACATTTACATTTTGCAATGTTTGTGTTTTTTAAGAATATGCTGACAATATCGGAAGCAAAGAAAAATGAAAAATGTATGATGGAATATCACTAGTGTATTTTCAAGCTCAATTGAATAAGTAAGATCAATTAAGCAACCAGAATAGAAAGGGGGAAAAACAAGGAGTTGAAATACCAGTTGAAATACCAGCAATGATTGAGAAATCATTGGCTCAAACAAGAGCTTTAACCTGAAGGGGAATCTCCACAAGTAGTAAGACTCTTCCATGGTTAAGAGAACCAGTGGGAAACCATGGAAGTTCTCTAATGGACAAGGCAAAAGATGAACAGAACAGGTAAATATTTAGTGGTCAAGGCCATTAATTGCCATTCTTTAACATACGTTAAGAAAGATGAATCAATAAATGGCCTCATAGTTAAAGCAAGCTGTTTAGTGAAGAAAGCATATTTTCGTGAAGTTTCATGTCCAAACTCTCAAATGCCCAAAGTCAAAAGAAAAGGATTGAATTTGAGGAAAATGTCAAGTGTTGTTATTCTTACCAATGATAGTAGGGGGTTCTATTCCCATTTTGGATTTGATAAAAGAGAGGATATCAGGCTGTATATTTAAAAGTTCAGCAAAGGCTGGAAGATTAAAATGAAATCTAGGTGAAAATGCTATGCTTTGGAGCTCTGCCTCTACAGCATTCTTTATTCCAATGGCAAAGGACAGAACTCCAATATTTTTAAGATCTTCAGCTGGACCTGCCACATCGTCAATGGACCCTCTAGCAGTCATAACAATCAACAGCTGAGGTACTCCTAGCTGATGTCTACTTCCAGAAGCAGCAGTGAAAACATTGTCCCTGACATATTGTAGTGCTGCCCCAGTATTTAGATTTCTTCCACCTTTCGCTCTTAAGCCATTAATGGCATAAATTACAGCTTTCTTACTACTGTAAGTATTAAGTAGGAAATGAGTCAAAGCATCTTCGCTGTACTGTATTACAGCAACTCGAACAATGTCCTGGTCAATGTCAAGGTCCTCTGCCATTCTCCGAATGAACTCACGGATGGCAAGAAGTCCATTTTTGGCGTCATCCGAGCCATCAAGGAGAAAAACTATATCCCGTTTGTTAATTCCTGTGTCAGGCAAGTTACCAAGAAAAGAAAAAGAAAAGGATATTGGAATACATCTGACTCATTCAGTGTAAAAATTGAATAGCAAAAGCTTAAAAGTGTACAAGAGTGTTTCAAAATGCATGGTAAATCAAAGAATATCAGTGACATCGAACCCTCAAAATTTATTTTGTGGGTCAGGATGTGAATAGCGTTGAATAAGAAAAGGTCTTGCAAGTGAAATATAGTTCAAAAACACATGAAACGAACATCTTTATGTGCAAAAGATGTCAACTAAAGAGATGGAAGATATAAGAAAATATTTAAGAAGAAAGATGTAAGAAAAAGGAATTTTCAGTTCTACCCTAGAATTAAGCTCTATTCAGAAGGGACTAGTTTTGCAGGGGGTTGTTACAGAAATGTTTCACAGATGTACTTGTGTTCTTCTCATACAACCTCTGTAATAATTCCAGTGCAAATTACTGTTTTTCAGCAAACACAAAAATTGTCTAAGAAAATGAATCCCGTCCGAATGCGAATGTCTGTGATTGGCGAGCGATATTTTGTTTTCCACAACTCGTTTTTCAAGAGTGTTTTGGCCAAAGTGAATTACCGTAGATGCTTTTACCACAAGCATGTTTGATATATTTGCCTCTTGGCAAAGAAATAAAAAAATAACAATAATAAAAATCAAGAGCCAGATCACATAAACTGTTAATACTGGCTATTGTAATATCAGCCTCAGGTAAGATTACTCACTTTCATTTCTGCACTCAATTACACAATGTTCTAATTACAAATATACCTTTCTGAAAATGAACATGGGTTTACTAAAAAAAATAAAATAAAAAATAGATAAACTACAGTAAGAACACATTAACATGGTTTTGCTGTACTAGTAGCCATAAAGCTTTACCATGGTATTTGTAGTAAAACTGTGATTATACTAATTGTAATCAATTCGAATGATTGCATGATCTCTGTGACACCCAGATTTACCAAACAGACTCTCCCACCCCTGGAACCAACATGGAGATGTCATGTCCCATCCGAATTGGGACATGACAATCGGTCATGTGATAAAAATCGAAACTCAGATGTAGTTTAGAAAACTATTTCCCATCCGAATAGGGCTTTAGAATATCAACCTAAATATGGCAATTTATATTACATTTAAGGCATATAGCAGATACTTTTACCCATAACTTTTGTTTTTGGAATTTCTCCTAATTATTTTTTGGAAATGCTTTAGTGTAGAAACTTTTTGTGGTGGTATTAAAGGAAAGGCCATTAAATCAGTCAATATAATGTGTTAATTGCAACTGAAATTAATCTTTCAGGGCCATGGCAGCCCCTATTATCACCATAAAGTCATCCACTCCCAGATAAAGAATTGAAGACATGGTGCCTCATTGGAGGCCAGCACCAGTGTTAGCTGCTTGTCCACCTTTGTGTTTCAGGACTATTGTTGCATTTAGAACCTACACCTTTGTTGTGTAAGTTTTAAGATAGAAATCAACCAATGGATTGTCACTTTACTGAGCCACAGAAATTCTGTATTTGCTCTCCTCCACATTAAGTTTCTCAACAAGCCTATAAACAAAATAAAACACTGCACCAATTCCACTTTTCATAGTGTCAGAATGATCCAAGAGGAACACAATATCTTCAGCATCAGCAAAAATAGTACACAAACAAGAAACACAGAATAGCAGGGTACCCAAAAATAAACCACTAATGCACTAATGCTTTTGCAAGCATACAGAAGACCGCAGAAACAAAAAAAGGAAAATTGTCTTACCTTTCTCTAGAAAATCCTTCAGTTCTGGATTTGGAAGGTTTACATAGTTCTTGAGCCTTTCATGAACAGTGTGGAGCTGGCTGAATTCCTTTACATTGAAAGCAAATGATGGATTGTGAGAGATGGCCTCAATCTGTTTAGGATCTGCATTTTTCACTCCAACACCAAAAGGAACAACTCCCTCAGTCTTTAGGGCAACTGCAGGTTCTTTGACACTGTCTCTTGATCTCCCCCCAGTCAAAACTATCAGAAATTGAGGAACATTTTCACCGGCTCGACCACCATTTGCTGGTGACAAGATAGTGTTTTTCATGAAAGTCAAGGCAACTCCAGTATTTAAACTTCTTCCACCTGCCAGACTGAGTCCACTTACAGCTCTCAGCACCTCATCTTTGGATTGATAAGTGTTCAGGTAGAAGTTAGGACTGGGTCTCTCACTATGCTGGACCACAGAAACTCGTACTTTGTTAAAGCCTATATCCAGAGGCTCAATAACTTTGGAAATGAAGTCACGGATATAGGGAAAATCACTTCTCACATCATCAGAGCCATCAATTAAGAATGCAACATCCCTTTCTCCTCCAGAGGGACTTGGTGGTTCAAGATCTGTGAAAGATTTTAAAAAAGAGAGAATATAAAATAAATACAATCAAATGCTTAAATATATACAGTACAACTTAAAAGTTAGACTGTACATTTCTGAAGACAAACGAAAATAAATCCAGGTTTAAAAAAAAAAAAAAAAGTGGTGCAAAAAATATTTTATGTTGACTAATTTGACATGTACATTATAGTGATACTCATCACCACAAAACAATTGTTTTTTAGTCACTGGTGCCCACTGGTAGAAAGTATTTATTCACTGGCATGTTTTTACCTTTCATTAACCAATTTGTAAATAAAAGTCTGATAACTGAGGTGCTGCATCATTTCAGTTATGCAGTATGTTTAATGCACAATTATATACATCTTAAAATATTAACTGAATAAAATATTATTCAACAAAACTTGTGGGTTTCTCAGATATCTAAGCCACTGATATAAATAGAAGTTTCCTCTCTGGTCACACTATATACAATATATATATATATATATGGTGATATATTTTATATACTTTTTTTAATATAAAGGTGCTTTAGCTCACCTGGTTCTGTAGTTTCCCCTTCAACAGTGACAAGTGGTGTCATAATTTCACCAACAACACTTGACAAGTCAACAAAATTTCTTCTGTAGTATGCCAAATTTTCAACAAAAGCGACAGTTTTCAGGAAACGTTCCTCCACTTGGCCAGCTCCAACAGCAAATGTCAAAACACCTCCTAAAGCTACTTTGTCTGCAATCCTCTTGACCTCATCTTCAGATGGTCCTCCTGTTATTAAAACCAGTACCTGCTGGATCCTCTCTCTCTTACGAGACCCAACGGAGGGCTGAAAGTGGTTTTCTAGGGCATACTGTAGGGCTGCACCAGTGTTTAATGCACGTCCTCCCATCAAACTCAGCCGAGCGATGGCAGAGAGCACATCCTGTTTGGTGTTGTAAGTGTTCAGATAAAACTCTGTTTTCTGCGTTTCAGCAAACTGCATTAGTCCAATACGCACTCGCTCAGGTCGAACGTCTAGCCTTTTCACCACTTCGGTAATGAAATTCAGCACAGGTTGCAGGTTATTTCCAATATAGTTAGATCCATCCACCAAGAAGACAATGTCTCGGACAACTCTTTGGGTGTGGACTGTAGTAACATCCACTGTGCCTGGAAGATTTTATATAACCACAATTTTAGATATCTTAGTACCATTTAAATGAAGTTCAAGAACCTCAATTTGTGCTACAAGACAGTATCAATGGGTAAATTTGCATAAGAAAAGATACATGGTTTTGTAAAGTATTTTATTTATCTAGAGGAGTGCAGGGCACTAACTAATGCAGGGTTAGATGTAACACAGTTTAAATATTTTCACACATGCTAGCATAACCAAATTCACGATATTCTGTCATATTAACACTATATAGAGAAAAAATGTGCCAAAATTCAAACAGGTTTTAAAGATATCACTGAATATTTATTTTACCATAGCAAAGGTACATTTCTGGCTGAAGTAAATTTGTCATTTCACATTAATTTAAAATGAGACAGCTCTGGTATTATTACGATCTCCAGTCTTTTACATATCAGATTTAATTCCTCTTTAATGATTCAGATACTAGCAAATTCTAATTGCTCAGATAATATTCTAAATATTATTAGAACTATGCTATTCTATTAAAGTATTGCGATGTAATTTACACTGTTTACTTTTATGAATTTTAATGAGAAACAACAAGAAACAGGTAAATAAAGACTGACAGTCAATTAATGTTCAAGAAATGATTATTTCAATAAATAATTTTGGCTTGATAATGTGTCTCCTGTTCTGTTTGAGCTGTGTGTGGAGGGAGGGGAGGGTTGTGTTCATCTCTGTGTTTTTCTGAATGACTGAATGTGTTTCTTCTTCTAATTGCCCACAATGTTTTGAATTATAATGCATAGCTGTGTCTTCTGATCAGGGCTGTCCCAAGCATGGTTGCCATGTATTCATTGTCAAACTCCAAAATTAGAATATTTTTAATTCTTAAAAATTTCATTATTCTATTTGAAAAAGTTAATCATTTTATTTTATTAACAAAATAGTTTAGTTTGTCTTGTATACTGTAATATTTTTTCATTAGATCAGATAACATTTTAAGCTGTCATGTGGTCATGTTACAATGTGTCCCTCAAATGTTACAATGCACCCACCTACAAGTCACGTTGTCACATTACACTTCCATTTTTGAGGGCAAATAAAGAAAGACATATACACTGTAATTATGAAACAAAGTGACATATTTGTGCAAGAAAGGTGTGAAATTAATATGAATAAAGATTATTTTCTAAACCACTGAATGTCAAAAAGGTTAGGTTGGACCCTGTGGTCACCTATATTTACCTTATTAATTTAAATATTTATCTATATAACTAATACTTATGAACAGTTCAATCTGTTATATATATACTAATTGAATGAGTATGTTTGTAGAATTCTAAAAATTACCTTCAGTTGGATCCTCTGTTACAACAATACCAGACAATGTAGAGAGAGGGGAGATAATTACTTTGGGGTTGCGCACCATTGCCCTAAAGTCCTTCAGCATGAAAACCACACTCTCATCAAAAGCTATTTGCCCGAGCTCGTCCTTATCGGCAGCCTTGGAGCCTGCAGCCAAAGTCAGAACACCCATGTTACGAAGGGCATCAGCTGGTTGTTGGACACTGTCTTTGGATTTTTTACTGGTTAGGAGCAACACAAGCTGTGGCACTTGATCTTTAATGCGGCTCCCACTCTCAGCTGTGAGCATGTTGGTCCTCACAAAATCCAAGGCAGCACCAATGTTGACTTCATTCGAAGGTCTGGGTTTTATTTTTGCAAGGGCAGAAGTTAGTGATTCCTTTGTACTGAAAGAGTTGAGGTTGATTTCCATTCTTGGGGTTGTGGAAAACATGGCCACTCCGACCTGCACCTGATCAGAACCAATCGGCATGGTGTCAATAAACCTTTTGATGAATTCTCGCACTGCATTGATAAGGATGGAACCCATGCTACTGTCAATGAGGAAAACAATATCTCTCTTCCCAACAGCCAAAGCTAAAAGGGGAGAGGGAAAGAAGAATTCTGCTTAGTCCTTCAGCAAATTCTAACCAAAATCAAGTAAACTAAATTAGCTCTTATCATTATTTAAAATTAATAATTAAGGTTTAGCTTGAAGGTTGCTTTACAAATACAGTGTTTGAACTTTCAACATTATTTTACTTGACATAAAGATGGCATAAATAAATAATAAATGCAGTGAAAATTAATTAGCATTAAGTGATCATTCATTTCAAAATTGACATTTGTTGTGACCAAAATGTAATAATATCCTGAATAAACATACAAACACTTACAAAAATTTTGATATCTCTCTCCACTTGAAAGCTGTGTTACACTTGATTATGTCTAAATATTGTCTTTTAGAGAGAACAATCAATGATGATAGCAGTGAACAACTTTTTTTGTATGGTTCATTGGCAAACAGCAAATGTTTTTTACAGCATTGGTTTTAATCCAGGTCCTAGGGACCCACCACTCTGCACGGTTTGTATGTTTCTTATCTGCTCCAACCTGATGAGATGATGAACTGAATCAAGTGTCTTAAATAAGGGAGACACTCAATGTGCAGAACAGTGGGTCCCAAAGACTACTAGCTTAAAATATGTTGTATAAGAGTTGCCTCTAGAATACCAGAAAAATAAATACTGAAAATATTTGGTTGAAAAATTTGGTTGAATTTCCCACTATTCAGTTTCACTGTGGAATCCCCCACATATGATAATTACATACCTTCTGGGAACTCATTTTCAACCACAATGGAACGCTGGGCAACCCCATTAATGTATTGCAGTATCTGGTCACCCTCGCTTGCCACTGTTCTGACATCAGGAGCAGACAGAACAAAGCTTTTGTCTGTAGCAATAGCTTCCAGCTCGGCAGTAGCTGAATCACCCACAGCAATGCCAAAGGTGTACACATTGGCCTGCTTTAGGGCCCTCTCGCCCTCACTGACATCATCAGTGGACTCCCTGGCACTGATGACCACCAGCACCTGGGGTACCCCTTCCTCAGCCCTGCCTCCTGCATCTTGGCCCAATAGACTGTCTGCCACCTCCTCCAAAGCGGCCCCCAGATTTGCCTTATAACCGCCAGGGTACTCAAGCCCCCGGATAGCACTGAGGACACTTTCTTTGTTGTCAAAGCTATTGAGATAGAACTTAATGTCAGGGTCGGCACCATAAAGCATAAGGGCTACACGGATTGCATCCCTGCCCACGGCAAGCCCCTCAATCACTCGGACAGCCAAATCACTGATGAGGGGGAAGTTGGCAGCTCCAACGCTCTCTGATCCGTCAATTAAGAGTACAAGGTCTGCTGGCTCAGGGGCTTTGAAGTGAAGTGGAGAGAGGACAGAGAGACAAACAAAATATAATGCAAAATGTGTGGGTTAAAAAAAGGAAAGAGGGAGAGTGAAAGGGGAGGGGTGCAAGCATAAAACATAATCATGGATAATTACAATCCATCATAAAAACACAACACAAACACATTATACTGCATGTCTGCTGAACAAAGTAAGATGCTCTGTAACTTTCTCATTTTTATGCTCTAAATAGTGTAGAATTAAGTTTACAGTGTATTTAGAGTAACTGTGTGTACATTACAAAGATTCTGTACTGTTCATGTGTTTGGGCAAGGCAATTGAATCTTTTCATCTTCTTGTGTTCAGTCAGACCATGCAGACTCATGTTACAGTATTCAGTGATAACAGCACCAGTCATGACTCTTCTGTCTCATCTTTGGACCTTCATAAAAAAATTTAGCTGTCAAATTTTTTTTCACATATTTGATTGTTAATGACCCCATGAAATCGCTCCACTATCACAGTTTTATTTCTTGTGATAACAGTACTAAAACCAAATTTATGACCAGGATATATTGAAAGGTTTGTTTAAATAGTCAGTAAGCTTTATGTCACAAACATGAGCCATGATAATCGACTGCAAGGTGATATTAAGGGAGGGACAATAATGTTCTAGACATGTCTGTAATATAGGATGAGCCATCAATCATTTTAGCTTTATTTTCCAAAAGACATGATTTAGTAAATATAAAATGCATACAATGATCTGCTAAAAGTGGAATTTGTCATCATTTTGGAGCACACTATACTACTGATGGCTAAAGGCAAGCCTACAAAGACAGAAAAAGGCACAAACCTTTCACCTTCAGTTTATGGGGTCTTTAATGTTTAAATTTAGTGAAATATACCCTTTGTTTAGTAAACAATTCAAAGATGAGAACATTTGGATTCATCACTGTCTTAATTGTGGAAAAACACTTTTTTTTTTACTTAAATGGTTACACAGTGGAGACAGTCAACACACAAACACATAAGAATCAGACATTAAGCTCTCAAGACATAAGCTGTGCTGGGTGGTTAGCCATCATCAGCTACTGATGATCTCTAAGACATAAATCAGTGAAATGACATCTAAAGAATTTAGGCTCCAATATGGAAGTGAATCTAACCTTCATTAATCATTTTTTTATGAATTTAGTAAAGGAATGGATGGATAAATAAGTGAATGGATAATGGCAGAGAGACAGAAAGACAGTTGATAGTTTTGAAATTCTGTTACATCTAAAATTCATTACTTCACGTCTATTTCCACTAATGCACTAAAAACAGCAGCATGCAGAAAAAGTGACTGTTATAAAACTAGTCATGTTAACAGTAGGGGAATTGTTAATTGGGTTATTTCTAGTTAAATTTTTCATGAATTACCCATAGGGCAACTGACTGTGGTCGTTCCCGATGCTGACAGTAGCTCTTAAAACCTTTCAGAATTGGTGGTGTAAACTTAAAAGTTATCCATTGAATTGAATTGCTATTGTTCATTAGGAGTTCTGAACAAACTACAGCATACTGCTCTGAATGGCTTGTAGTTATTGAAATCATTTATTTCTCTTCACTGTTTTGAATATGAGATTTCAAAGTTTTAACACAAGTGACCAGCGCTGATGGGGGTTTTCTGAAAATGCTCCTGTTGTTACTTGCTTTTGCTTTCTCCTATTGTTACTTGCTGTTGCACAAGTAGATATAATTAAACTTAACTTTACTTACATTAAACTCTCTTCCCAGTCAAGGGAAAATAGCACAGTAAGATGAATATAGTTTGACATTTAAATCTCAAAGAAGAGTAAAGAGACAAAAAAAAAAAAAAAAAGATGGACTAAACTTACCATCCTGGGCTTCAAGTTTTTGGAACAGGCCAAAAACCATGACACCCCAGAGTGCATACAGTAACAACCGGCTCTTCCCCATTGTCCACAAAAGCTGGACAGCTGGAAAAAGACAACAAAACTGCTTTTAAGTTCTTGGGAAAATGTACAGCATACTAGAGTACAGGTATATGGGTACTCTCGCACAACACCCCTTTATTTCAGATAGAACTTACTCAATTTCAGTGGCACTAACACACATGATTTTTTTATCCACAGTTCTGAGATAACTTTGCACAGTCTGATAATGTTTTGCTTTCAAATTATAGGTGTCAAATGATCAATATGCTAAATATAGTCCCTTACTGGGTTGTTTGTGTTCTCATCTTATCTCATAAAATATAACATAAACATCCTCTGAAATACCTCTGGTCTGCTTACGTGTATTTTTAGGAGGAGAGGAAAAGTTTTGGAAGCACAGTGAGATTTATGTGACCTGTTTCCACCCTATGAGCCAAATCCACACAGCTGTCAGATTTCAGGATTTTAAAAGGTTTTCTACCCACATCAACTGTCCTCACTTGCCAGTAAAAACCACTAAGAAACCACACTTAGAAAAAAAGCATCAGAGTACTGGACACAAACAAAAATGCCATAACATGCAGACAGACAATTACCTCAACACAGAATGTCCCCTCCCTTTTGAGCTCAGAATCACACTGAAAGGTTCTATTGTAAAGTGGAAGCCTACAGGAAAATAACATGTTTCCATCACATCAGTCTCAGAGTTGCTGGACGCACTGAGTCACAGGTTTTGGTAGTTGTTGCCATGTGACCACAAATGCAAATCTGATTTAAAATTGTATTTATATATATATATATATATATATATATATATATATATATATATAAAATACTTTTTTTTAAGGTTTTTAAAGGCATTAATATATATATATATATCTATATCTATATATATATATAGATATAGATATATATTTTTTTTTTTTTTTTGCTCTTACAGTTAAAATAAATTAAAAAAAATATTCTTTTTTATTTATATATTTAAATTTTAACAAAGTAAAGTGAACAAAGCCATGTCCTCAGTGAGGAACAGCCTTATTTGTCCTGAGGAAAAATCATGTCTTATTCCAAATCAAACATTCCTGACATATTCATTATACAAATAAATATGCCTTTAAATAGTTTAAATTACTTTATTTTAAAAGCAACCTGCCATTTGAACATTTTTGTACTACTCTCTATATTTAACATTAAGTGTTGTTAACATTGATATTTTCAAGATATTCAACAAGAAACATTTAGTTTAGTTTTTTTTTTTTTTTTAGATTTGATTTGATCATGATAAGAAGTAGTGCTGTGAGAATGGAGCCAGTTTGCTGGAGAGTTGAAAACCAAAAGGAATTTGTAACCATCATCCAATATAGATGCCACCTAGTGGTGTGTCTGAGAAATAAAAACTGAAAGCAAAAATTTAAAACTTGGGCATGTGAATAGAAAATTACTGATATGCACATACTGCATATAGTAATCAAGAAACAAATATAATAATAATAATTAAAACCAGGTCAAAACATAAAAATAAAAAAAATATAAAAAATATTTCCCCTCACATTCAAATAATGGAAATCTCTTTTAGATTATATTAATAATTAAATTATTTTCAGTATGGTTTTGCTGCTTCATTCAGTAAAGTTGTAGAGAATAGACAACTTATTCAATATTTTTTTTTAAGCACAAGCAACAATAATGTTGTTGAAAACATATATTTGTACCAAAACCAAGCTCAGTCAAAAAAACGTTAACCGCCAAAAGAGTATTACTGGTGTCTCATTGCCCTCTAGTGGATTGAGTTGGAATAACTACTTCTTCCAGACAGTCTTTCTCAACCCATGCCCAACAGAGGAAATCTAACGCCCACACTCGTTACTTTAGATAGTCACTGCATGGGGCAGTATAATCAAACTTTCATACCTTATCTTCCCCTAAAGGGTGCATATCAGCACCCTATAGTTCTGCGTATGTTTGTGGTGACAATTACATGAGTCTGCATATATATATATATATATATATATATATATATATATATATATATATATATATATATATATATATATGCAAGTACTGCAATAGATTTAGGTTTTCTGGTGTTTTCAAGGTTCCACATCTGGTTCTGCTTCACTTAAGTTTAATGCCTCAGCTCTAACTCTCCCAGCATTCTCTGTCTATCTGGCAAAGACAGTGGAAAAAAGTGTTTCACATCACCCTGTCTTTGCAGTGCTGTGCAGAAGGTGCGACTTGAATAATCTCTATAATAGTTGAAAAGTAACACTCTGCGTCTGTTTAAATAAGTTTATAATCAATATTATCCGCATCCTTGTGTGTTAGAAAACAAAATCAGCATAACAACCAAAACAGACAGTAAAGATGGTCATTGTGCAATATATCCTTCTAGAAAAATGTGTATTTTACACTTTTACATAACATAATCATTAAGGTAAATGTGATCATATCACAAACACATGATACTGTAACAGTGCTCTCCAAAACTTTCCTACAAAATTTTTCACTCTTAACACACCCTTAGAGCCCCTCCTCGTGTACTTTACTTATCAGAGCACTCTGCTCTGCCTCTTCTGCAATGCCTCTTCCTGTGGTGCAGGAAAAATCCCCTTTCTCGCAAAACTCCGGAATTTAGTGTACCCATAGAATTCTTAACATTAAAACTATAATTAAGAAGTAAAACCACCTACACATTGTATGCATTGGAAAAGTCATGCAGACAAATTTAACTTTACAGGGCAAAAAGGGTGCATACACAGCATATTTTAGTAAAAATGGATGTTGGCATAGTTTTAGAATGCATGCATACAAATACACTAAAACCTACACCATCTTGTACAGTCTCACTTATGAACTTAAATGCTCCTTTTATAAAGACATATTTGAATGATTCATATATAACAAAGCAACTTACCTCTGGAATACAGAATTCAGAGTGCTGTATTCCACAGACGTTCTATGGAATTTCAAATTACTGCAAAAAGACAACTCTTATGTCATTATCTTCCTGGTATATCCTTTCTGTGAACTGTTCTGGATGGGACAGGCAGAAATGATGCTGATTAGCTCGTTTGCTGGAGCTCAATTGTGAGACTCTCGTCCGCTGAGCTGACTGTGTGCTCTCCAGAGGAGCAGTGCCACTCACTCCAGCCTGTGACAGAACACACAACTCAGAGAATCCTGGAGAAAAGCCATCCAATTTTATCCACCCCTCCTACTTTCCTCTGCACAGAGAAGAAGGAAAAAGCACAAAGAGTGCAAAAAAGTGAGCGAGAGAGAGAGTCATAAATGAGAAACAGACCCAAGGCTGTATTTGGTATGGCTGTTCCTTATTGAGAAGGTGATGTAAGAAACCAGACCAAAGATTTTTTTCTTATCTCTCCTTACACTCCTCTAACTCAACTTGTATCCTTGGCTACCAACTGAAGGAATAATCCCAAACACAATATATGTACTTTTTTGCAAGACTCTTTAGTATATAAAAAGTGTGGAGTATAAATGTAGAAGTATTTGAAAAAAAAAATAGATTTTTGGATTGGACTTAGATGACTGTGACAAACAAGGGTCTGGATGGAAACATTTGTTTCTAATTCTGAAGAGATGAATCAAGCATTATAAAGATCATATTTTTTGCACTTTTTACACAGTTTATGAAAAAACACAGACATGTAAATCAGTTACATCTGCTTCAATGGCAAAACAATCAGAAAACACATTCAGATAATGTTTAAATGTTACATGTGTAACTATGGAAAAACAAGTTATTGGGCATTTCACACAATGAAATCATTTTCTAATTGTCACAGAACAAGCTGACCTAAGACGGGTGGATCAAAGTGAGGTGTCCTGAGAGGTCAGATTTTAAGCTGAAAAGTAATCTTATAATATGCATTTAATTCAGACCAGATAACACCTGTTTCCGTTGCTGTATCTCACTGTTGAATTAACTAGCAGAGCTCACTTTGCTCTGAAATATGGAAGAATCCTAGCGAACAAACAACTGATGCCCATGATTCAGTGCAGCGATTACTTCACAAATAAGAGATGTGTTGACAAATTCTGCTCAACTGTGTGCAATTATAATCGATCAATGTCAAGTTAAAGAGACCACACATTTAAATTATGGAGAAGTGATGCAGCCTAACGATTGTGGGACAGAACAAAAGTTTCCCCATTTGAATCAACTATGTTCCCACTGTGTAGAATTTAAAGAAGTATCTTGAGAAAAATACAGTCTGTTGCCTTATAGGGCCTTTTAATGTTTTCATCTGTCCTCTGTTCACCAGGACCAGCTGTTATACTGAGCTATTAATGCTTGAGAAAAAGAACCAAAATCCTGTTTGCAATTTTTGAATAAAAGGCCTACATGACTGTTTCGACATGTTGTCCTTAGTCCAGAAAACAAAGAGAGGCATTTACAAAATAGATAAATAAACAATTAAGTTTGAAATCCACTGAAGCTCATAAACTAATTAAGAAAGGTACTAGGTATGACCACACTCTTTTAATAAAACAATTATGATTATAAGGCAGTCAGTAATAATAATCTGATTAAAAAAAATAAAGACATTGCTTTAAAACCTTCATTGTAAACCCATGTCTCAGAGGCTTTTGTGCTTTTGTGCATGTAGACTCAGTCAATTGAAAAGAAAGGCATTTTTTCTTCTTCTTTTTTTAAACAGCAAAATGGCACTAAAAGTTCAATCATAATGGTTTGGGTTTTTTTGTGTGATTGTGTGTGTGTGTCTGGTTTTGGTGCACTGGACTGATCTAAATGTTGAAAATATTACTTGACTTACATGCTTGTATTGTATCAATTTTAATGGTTGGTTCAAACCACAATTTATCTTTTCATAGAAAAGTTTGATTTGTTGTCCAAGGGTTTCCATGGGTAACTGGATGGATTTTGTGGAGTTCTGTGGATTTCCCAAAACTGTACCTGATCAGAGTTTCCTCTGCTTAGTCATGGAGGATGCTGAGTCCCAAACCAGCCTGCTAATAGTAAAACTAAAAGAAACTTTGAGTGATGTATGGTGTAATTTTATGGGCCGTTTCACCATTTTTATTAAAAAAATATATACAGCAGAGTGAGGCACAGGAGAATAAGAAATCTCTTGCATGAGTACATACAGCGACTCAATATGTCTGTGCATGCGTTCTGAGTTTGATCCAGCATGTCTGTGCACATACTTTTGGTAAAGTTTTTCCCACATCAAATGCAGATAGTCAAATGCCTTTCTTTTACTTCCAAGATTGTTAGTTCTTCTCTGCTCCTTTAAATGTTAAAATATGTCCAAATCTTTAATCAGCAATAAGTATGCTTTGATACAATATATATTGCATGATGATTTTTGAGGATGCAATAAAGATACATGCACAATTGCATTGACAGTGTACATTATTTTGTAGCAAATGCCAATATAATAATATTATAAAATATATTTACTCTATAGGGAAAATCGAAAAATAATAATTGTAGCATTCTGCTGCTGCACTGACAAAGAGCCAAGTGGAATTAAGTTTTTGGTTCTTACTTAATATGGTCAGCTAGAGCCAGTGAAGATAAGTAAACAGTTGCAATCATTGCCAAACATCTGTAAACACCTAGCTTAATTACCAAAGAAGTGTTGGCTTGCCCCAATAGATTCACTGAGTTCATCCAGCTAAGAACTACTTCTACTTTCAGTGTGCTCTGAAATCAACCTTTTTTCTTTGTCACAAAGTTACACATTCAGCAAGTCCCTTACGAAAAAGTTTATTCAGGTGTGCTATTAGTATCCTTCTTTTAAAATTAAAATAGGAAAGTATGCTTTTAGTTAACATTTAATGTACATCTCAGAATTGGGCTTTGTGTACTCCTCATATATATAAATACACTTAAAATTACATTTAAGTATACTTACAAAAATTCGAAATATATTTGAGCTATACTCCTAGAATCCGTATTTTCATTATTACATGGTAGAGGATGCCAGTACACATCTTCTGTGAAGTGAAGAAGAGAAAAGAAAAACACCAAATACTAGCACATGCAACAAGATCATCTGACATGACAGCATCAAACCTGTAACGTTATGGAAGAAAAATGACTGATGAAGAGGTAATAATTACAGTTAAGCTTTGGGGTGTTGATCAACTCCATCTATTTTTTGTTTATCATTCTTAATCCAATTCAGTCTTTGTCAGGAGAAACGGGCTGGATTCATTTAGTGAACGCAGATAAGACAAGGCAGATGAGTATCGTTCCGTAGTTTAGCTCGTTCGACAGCCGAGACCCAGATAAATGAGAGCTGGAATCTTCTAGGAGTACTGCATTCATGAGAACAAGAGGCAGAGCAAAACAGCAAAAGACACTGGGGCCTAAAGACAAGACATGGCGAGTACACAGACCAGCTCGAGGTATTGGTAAGAGTTACAACCGTCTGACAACAAACAGAGAAACACAGGTAATTATAAAGGGAAAAAAATAGAAGAGCATTGAGAACGGGTGGCGAACAATTAAGGTTAACAACGGAGAAACAAGGAGGGCGAAGAAAACTCAAATCAAACAGGTAGACGCAGTGAGCTGTCAAACCATCCAAACACACATTGACAACCCCAAAAGGCAGGTGGTTAGCCCCAAACCCTGACAGTCTTTTTTCAGCTTTTTGTTCAAAATGTTATTTCTTTATTTTTTTTATGAAACACAGTAAAGTGTTAAAAAAATTAATGCATGGCACTAGAATAAATGTTTTTGTTTACAAGCAGATAATCTGTTCTTTCTTTGGATGCTTTGTATGTTCTGATATTCACAAAACAAATATCTAAATCCCCTTTTCTTTAACATGAGCTTTAGTTTTCTGTAGTTTTACACAAGGCCCACAGACTATCAATAAAAATGATTCCCAGATTGCAGATTAGTTCCAAAAACAGGCTGAGCCAGAGCAACACAAACCACAAACTCAGTTAGGGAGTTAAGTCTTAAAGGAACTACTAGATTCTAATGCACCTAAAATGGACACAAAACCATTTTAGGCATATAGCAGCACGTATGCTCAACCAAAACATCTAAATGATTTTCAGCCGAGACGGAGGTTCAAAAAGGCACCAGCTGTCCTAATAGGATGACCTTATAGGACTGTAAGCAGAGTCAGGACAGAATGTTCATGTAGATCGCAGCTTATCATCTGATTATGCTGATTTCCAAACTCGCTTTCTCTTTCATTTCTGTGGGAAGACTCTAAATCAGACGAAATGGACTTTCAGAGATGGTTGGCAGCTGTGCACAGCATGTGCAAAACACATTTCTAAAGTCCCCCTTTCACCATAATCTTTTCCCTTTTCTCTCTCTGGCCACTTTCAGGGGTATATCTGTTTTGAATTTAACTTCAGCATTTTAAGATTCTTCCCGTGGTGTTGCAGCCTACAGACAAAAAAAAGCTGGCACCAAACAAATCTGCTCATCCAAAGCTTTAGGGGATAAAAAAGTGCATATGCTGAGTCAGGATTACACGTTAGTGATGAGTGCAAAAGTTGTGGTCATATGTTGTGTCCAGATTTGCTCTGGCTAGCCAAAGTTGCGACCATTGGTATTTTTCTGCAAATCTGTTACAGATCACTAACATCACGAGTACTATGAAAATAAAAATGTGTGCTATGATCACAAGTTCTGTTGCAGCATTCAATTTTAATTGAATGGTGCATGATAACGTACATGATAACCTGCAGTTATATCATGATTTACCCATTTGCTGTTAGTATCTTAGAATAGGTTTCTCCAACAAGCAACATTAGCAAGAATCACTTTTTTGCCATCTATTTAACAACCAATCTGGAATAAAAAAGACCCAATGTTTAAGTCTTTGGCCCTCAGAATGGTTTAACTGCTCACAAATCCTCCGTTCCAGCTGCCAGCAGCAGCCACAGTTTAACCCTCCCTTGTTGCTTCATTGACTCACCGATTTATCTGAACAATGAACTCGATTGAGATCTCACTGGGTGTCCCGTACAGACAGTTGCTGTTTTAAAATTCTGAACCTAGTAACCATGACTACAATGCCGCAATGACTAATGCCTCATAATGCATACAGTATTCATGGCTGGGAATGTAGTCAAACTGGGTGTGATGGAACTTTTAGAATATACTGTTTAACATGAGTAATCAACGTGCGCCTTTGAAAAAGACAGTGTGCTTGAAAACCATTCTCAATTTTTCCATGATCTTCACTGAGGCTGGAAATGAGAATTTCCATGATTAAAATGAATCATGCCTAATGTTTGTTTGGGCAGCTTCACATTCGTTAGGCTCAACATTACCCTCAACTCATGTCCAGCACAAATGGAAAAGTTTTTGTGTAAACTATGAGAGTAAAGAGGAAAGAGTGGAGAAGTACAGGAAACAAACATTGGAGGAGTACTGTACTCCTAATGGTTAAGCACACAGCCATGTTGGTGACTAACACACAAAAATGTTAGCACAGTTCTTCATTAACCCCTTAACTGTCACTCACATTTTTGAACATTGACTTTTTTTTTATATATATAATTCATGAATGAAAATATTTTGTAACATGATATTGATGTACCATTTACATGGTAATGCAATGTCTGATTTTAAAATGGGTTTTAAAGGATGAATTTTGAGATTTTAAGTTTTCAGTCGATATATAACTTCTGATGATTTCTAAAATGTGATAGAGAAAAAGGCAACAAAGAAGTCTTTTTTTAACAAAGGTCAAAACTCCAGTTATAATTTAGAATTTTGAGGTTGCATTCTTGTCATAAATTAATCGATTAGTTTTCCTGCATAATTTTTAGCAAGCAACATTGGTAAAATATATATTTGGGAGTCTTAGACCTTTCCAACGATATATAGTTTGTCAAGTTTAGATTAGATTTAATTGTAATATAGTGAAGTAAAGGTAGGAGTCCCACAGAGTGGACGGGTGACAGTTAACAGGTTTTAAGGCACCTTAGAAAATGATGAGCAATAGTAATAATTCAGGTTCTATTGAACCAGATGAGCAAGCAAGATATATTGAAAACATTACAGTGTGAGGAACATCAAGAATATAGCTCTATAGATATAAACTGCCTGGCCAAATAAAATAAATAAAATAAAATAAAATAAAAATAAATAAAATATTTCTCTATATGGATTCAAACAACAAATAGCCTTTGTAAGATTTAAAAAATGAATCATTTTTCCAGTAATTACTAGGTTTCTTGCAGTGTGTAGTTTGGAAAACATACCCATGTCCATTTCCCAGGATGACAGTGCCAAGATTCACCAGGCTCAATCTGTGAGAGATTGGCCACCACAGAGTACTGACCTCAACCCCATAGAAAGCCTTTGGGATGTGCTGGAGAACTGCCTGTCCAAGTAAAAAAATAAAAATAAAATAAAATAAAATAAAGTTTCTAACTTTAGTATTTCATTGGACTGTCTTAAGCTTAGATTATATTGTGCATTTGTTATGACAATGTAATGCAATATCCCAACACTTATTTCCATCAAGTCTTGTTAATTAAATTTTGCCTGAGATCTTGTGATGACAATGGGAGAGTCAAACCACTCCATGAAGTTGTCTCCAACACTTCCTAAAGACTTACAATATGGATAAGCTCAGGACTCTGTAGTGGTCAACTCATACAAGAAAAAAATATATCTGCACTGCATCAGTTAATGTTAAAAGTATTGTTCTATATATTGTTATGTCGCAATATTATATAACATGGCAGAAACATACTCACTACAATACTGATCCAATAAACTTTTATTTATTTATTTTATTTCCTAGTATTAGTGTCCAATTAGTGACTATATGTATTTTATAATTTTTTTTATTACATGGTATTACTTTTTTGTATTCGTCATAATTAGAATAAGATGCTTTTTGAAGACAAAGGTAAGTATTAGTGTATGATTATCTTGGATTTCATAGTCTAATCCACAAAATACATCAGAAAAATGTTCTGAAAAAAAATAATAATAATAATTACACCATCTCATATGGTTCAGTAAGGAATGTTGCCATTTCCTTGTGTTTTGTCTAAAACCCATTTCTTGTCGGTAGCAAGCAAACCAAAAACAAAAATTTCCGGCTTGAACATTCTAGAGCAGAATTAATTCAAGTGATGAAAGATTGTTTCTTACAGAAAGTAAGGAAAAGGTTACCAAGGATGTGTTTTTTGTTAAATTATTAAAATGATCATTGAGGCCTTGGAATTTACAGTAGATAGTTGCATAGATCAAATAGATTGATAGCTGAATGCTATTAAAATATTCAATATAACCAAAACAATCATGTAAGGGATTTACATACAGTGGTTTGAATAAGTCACAGATCTTGTGTAAAAATAAATAAAAAATAAATAAATAAATAAATAATTAAAATCCCAAAGGGCGCACAACTCCAGAAATTATAGGTTGAAAAAAAGAATTAGATGCAGCCTTAGTACCTTAAGACAATACAACCCATTGTACAGACTATAAATGTACCCCTCAAAAACTCATTGTACTTTGTATAAAAACTGAAAAATGCCATCTACCACAAATAAGGGCCACTGTAGCATATTTCAGAACCCATTAGAGATGTTATTTCTGTTCTTGACGGCAGAGGAGGCTGTTCTTGTCAACTCTCTCTTCCACCTATACTTCTGCTGACAGTTCATTTTATTTTTAATTTGGGCTCCTCAGCACAGCATGTTTTGTAGTTGGGTTTTCGTACAATTTTTATTTTTTTGCATTTACTATACCAAATACAAAGAAATAGTATGATTTAACAGTACTTTCACCATAAATATCAGATTACGTAACCTTTAGATCAAAAGTCAAACTCAATCTTGGCCAAATAAAAGTCTGCAGAGGAACAAACCAAGCTTCAGGAAGTAAGATATTTTAGAAACTCATGGGGAGAAGATATGAATAAATGGCCCTGCATTAAGAACATGCAAATGGTTTAAAAATTTTACATTAATTGCCAAAGAATCTTTCTTGAACAAACTTAATCAGAGTCTCCAGCCTAGAATGTTTTTTTATTTATTTATTTTTTCCAGGAGGTAATAAAGACATGTTGTAGGTTCATTTCCTTTATTGGTCATGCAAAAACAATAACTCTTCAAACTTAAAAAAAAAATAAAAAATGTTAGTGGAGAAAGCTTTTGTGATGCATACATAAAACTTAAAGTATGCTATTCAAACCAACACCCAATCTTGAAAACTGTGACGATTACGCTGAATTAAGCTGTAAGATTGTTCAGCTTTTGCTGCAGTTAATTTACAAGATTAAATCAGATGTTGTTTCAAACAGAACTCTGAGGTGGGGTTTAAATATTTCAGTGGCCCTTCCCAACCCCACAGTTAATTGGACACAGCAGTTGCTTGAAAGTGGTCAGCTGAAATCCCACTGGACTACCACAGGCTTCTGAATCAAGTCCAGGTAAACATTTTTACTACATAATTGTTATTAGGCTACATAATGTCAAAACCTAAGAAGAGGGCCTGTGTCTACTTTTTAGATGTGAAATTATTAAAAGTTTTGTCATTTGTATCATGTTGATGATTTTGCAACATTCCTCTAAATCCTTCTGCTGTTATGTATGAATGCAGTAACATGCCTTATTGCTTAACAATCAACTAGTTTTCCGTTATATAAAGACCTCAAGGGCCAGCAATAGAATATGAGCTTACGCACATACTGTATGTTGAGTGGAATGGAAGATATGAACCAATTCCAATAAATAAACAAATATTAAATTTAGTTTTTGCAGTGTTACAAAATTCATTTACAGCACCTCTGAATTCATTTTGAATATAATTTCCCTAAAAGTCTCTGAAGTAATTTCACTCTGTTCAAATGTAGAGTAAGAAATATTATTCTGCAATGGTTTTGAAAATAATATACTTTTTTTAAAACCACATTTTGTGTGTTTGAAACTGTGCTTTATAGGCTTTGCAAAATGTCAAAAATCCAACCCCTTCCTTTAGCAAAATGGCAAATCAGGTGTAAAGACGTCTTGTTGCTTTAATCCCATTAAAGACAAAGAACCTTTGAACAGTATTCTGTAACTTGTTAAAGAACTACTGATTAGTTGCCTTTTGCAGTTGCAAAGGAAATAGTGAATCTTTGAATAAACATCATATGACTGTGTCTTTTTAATTCAGCATTAAGAGGGGACGATAGACACATTTTCAGATAATGATGTCATAAGATTTGACCAAAGGAACTTAAATAAGCAGCAGCTCATCAACAGCTCGTCACACTGCTCTCTACATGACTATTCCAGTGTTTAAAAAGCAAATTAAATTACTGATTCTTACTGGCTGATGTGTGTAGACCATTAACCAAAATGATGTTGTTTTCTTTTTGGAGAAAACATCCTTTTATCTTCAAAAGGCAATGGCTGACACTTTCTGAACACCCACAATTTGCATAGTTACTACTATTAGTATTAAAGGCAAAGCAGCAAAGACTCTACATAATTGGTAACAAAGTGGCACTGTGATTTGTTTCACAGGCTTCCTCATTCTACCGGATGAGATTTAAAATGATGCCCAGCAACAGTTATGGGAAGAGTTTGGATCTCTCCAGGTTGACAGATGACGAAGCCAAGCATGTCTGGCAGGTGATCCAGAGAGATTTCCACCTGCGAAAGAAAGAAGAGAACAGACTAGGGTGAGACACTCTAAATCACATTTACATGGCATTAACTGTCAGAACATGTTCCTTAACTGCAAACTAAAAAAATTTCATCTTATCAAAAAAGACTGATCACTGATATTTTTTAATGGTTCGGTCTAATTATTATAGGCCTCATCTGAACTATTGTTTACTCAGACTGTCGATCTTAAGTGGCTGCAGTGGTTTGCTGGTTTGTGCTTAAATCTGGGATTTATCATTTGACAAGAATCTGTGGAATGTCTGTCATTAATTTATCCTGCTCAAAAATATGGATCTCAGGAACAGTTCCATTGCACTAAGCCTAATGTGAACCCATCTGATATAAGTCTGAAATAATTTTCAGCGGATTACTTTTTATGAAGGTAATTTCTTGTTTCAAATCTCCAAAACAATGTCTATATCTGAACTGTTTATCTTAAAATGAGCAGAGAAAAAAATATTCAATAAAATTTCACAAATAGACAAACTTTCACTGAAATTAAAGTTAATTGGCCATTTTTTTATTTATTAATCTCTTTGAAGGAATGGCTAAATGACTCAGCAAGCCAAGAAAAGTTCTTGTGAATGCAGTAAATTGTGCTTATATAATTATATCTTGTGTGCCTCTTGTCTGGACCATAACCATCCGCTTTATTTGATCCATTAAGATATAAGGTCATGCTTACAGACATGTGGTCCTACTTGTTCATGACACCTGTATGTCCTAGCACTGTGAAGTACTAGCTTTGCATGCAACGCTGAAGAAAGGTACACGTTAAAATCAATTTCTGTAAGAAAATCTGATTAATTTCTTTGCTGTCTTTCAAATGTTGGATGAGTTTAGTTTAAGTTGTTTGTTGCCTACTTTAAGTGTTTTAAGATTTTTAGAAACAACCGAAAGTTAGCTAACAAATACAAAACTGAGAATTGATACACGTTGGTATCTGTGTGTCAACATATGAACCCTAAGTTAAAGTCCCTTACATACATCTTTTGCTTTTCACCAGCTATTCTTAGACCCTTTATCAACAGGCCGAGCTCATGTATGTCTAAATTCCAGTCATTTTAAAGGAGGTAATAGGATTTGTCTTAGAATATTGAATAACATCACATGACTGACATTTTTCTCTCAATTCTCTCACAGTTGGAAGGAGGCTAGCTCAAAATAGTCTTCTGGAGACTTTGTTGTAATGCGGTGAGGTTTCGTGATGATGATAAAAACAAAGATGTTCTTGGGAATATGATGTTGTAATGTGATGTTACATTCACTTATGCATTACAGACAGATCTTGAAACATTTAAACATGAACATTTAAAAGGGAGAAAAAACACAAGTGCTTATGCAAGCAGGTGGTCTGCAAGTAAACCAAACTGTATAAATCAATTCAAACTTTAATAATTATGAATTATAAATATGGTGTAGTCTACTGTTCTTGATACATGTTCTAACACTATGGCTTAGATAGATTAAATTCACATTCTCAAAACTAAGCACATTGTTATTGTATATGGGTGAAATATGGGAGAAGATATTGTTTAAAGATAAAAAAAAATACACATTTTAACATTTTAAATTTGTAAGAGCTTTTCCCTAATCCTCTCTAAAATTCATATATCCTTTATGAATTGATTATGCTGTACTGCGAGATATTTGAGTCACACTTGGACTTATGCTGGAGTGCTTTCAACCTTTGCCAAATAAAATTTGAAAGAGCCACAGGCACACAACCATTCAACATGTGGAGGAAAGCTCTTAGCAGTTTTTTTTTTTTTTTTTTTTTTTTTTGAGAAGAGAAGAGAAGATTTAGCAGAAATTACTTGTATATCCTGTTTTAAATGCTATACATCTGTGACACAGAGGGGTCATTGTGCTAGAAGGCCATCACTTGAGGCCATAAAGCTTCAGAAATTGGCACATTTAGAAAGGAGGTTTTTGGAGAAAAGGAAGACCATGGAACAGAATATGGAGTCATTTCCTCTCTCTGTTATGCTGACATGTGCTGATGATCCAAAGCAATATGGGTCCAGTTGTTTAAAAAAGAAATCTGATCAGATTTCAGCCATCAGACTGGATCAATAATTGCATATGAGTTGTGATAAAAATATTTCACTAACACTTTCAAATTATGTGGATGAAGGTAGCCTGTGCTTTAGTCTTACTTTATGTGTTGTTCTAACTTTGTAATAAGACTAAAGCACAGGCTATCCAAAAGTATAGAAAGGATTTCAAGAGAAATAACAAAACAAAAAAAAGATTTATAATATAATACCCCACACAGCTGTAAATATCAAACAAAAATAATAAATGTAATTGTCATTTATCATTGTATATTAAAATGTCAAAAGTAGATTTAAACATCTGCATCCCATCTTGAACGTTTTTTGTTTTTTTCGTTATTTCTTATACTGTGTTAAAGCCTATGAAATGTATATATTGGCTATATTTATTTATTTGTTTGTTTGTTTGTTTGTTTATTTATTTGTTTTTGTTAAACATTTGTGGCATTTATTGAATATTTTAGACAACCGTTCTGAACATTTAAAAAGAAAATAAGTTAAATTAATAGACAGTCATAGGTAGTTACTTTGCCTATGTTGTCCTGACTGATTTAGCCCACCAATTCACAGACTGAGCGAATGATTTAGATCAGTCAATCAGTCGTTCCAAGTAAATCCCATTTCCTAAATCTCACCCCGTACCGTTCTGGTGTCCTCAGGTAGCATGCACCTGTGTCATATGATGCCATCAATCAGTGCCGCTATTAAATTCGTTTTCGCATTGACCAGGGCTACGACATTAAACTTTTAATTTGAGTAGATTAGAAGTGCTACAATAAACGAAACCAAAAACCTGTTTCAGAGGGAAACCGTTATTTATAAACTGGCAATAACTGTTTTTATTTTGTTCCAAAAATTTCTCATAAAACGGCTTTCCACAGTTGTGAAATATCCTCCGCCCAGCGCTAACGGTGGCACTCTCCACCTCGATAAAGCCATTTATCCATATTCTAATGTTGTCAATGTCAAACGATATTTCATGTTTAACAGGTTACTACTGGAACAAGAGCCCACAAGTTTTGTTTTACAGATAACAAATAAAAATAATCAGCATGCACAACATTTTTAATTGGCCTAATCATTTTTATTAATGCAGGGAACTCAAGACCAAAATAAGGAAAGAGGACACCAAAAGAGAGCTGCTGGAATATCAGCCTAAACTCAGCGATTCTCTCTGCATTCGCTGTCTGCAGCCCTTCAAATTCCTTGTCAACAGCAAGCGCCAATGTCTAGATTGCAAGCTATTTGTCTGCAAGTCCTGCAGCCATTTTAACAAGAAGGACCACGGTTGGGTTTGTGATCCATGCCACATGGCCAGGTGAGCATCTGACCGACACGTGAGTGGGATTTACAGTAGATCTACATGACACATGTCAAAGGAACAGCAAATTAAATAAAACACAAACAGAACACATTTCTGTGTAAGTAATACAGAAAATGCTACTTGTTGTAAACTGTCAAATTCAATTCAATTGGGACAATGTATGTAAAAATGGTTTCTAAACAATTTTACTCATGTTTCTTAAATAAGACCCAAGTTTGAGACTATTTTACTTAGGCTATTATTCCAGTGCTTTGCACTGATGATTCATCTTCACCAGTTCTGCATGCATTTAACTAAACCACAACCCTAAGCAAATGTCATTTCCTGCAAATAAACAGGTTGGAGGGGGAAAAAATCCTACATTTCTCATGAGATCGGTTTGGATTGACTAAATAATAATATTGTTCATCTTGTTTTTGTCTTTGTTCCTATAGAATCCTTAAGATTGGCACTCTAGAATGGTTCCACGAGAATGTCCGCTCACGCTTCAAGCGTTTTGGGAGTGCAAAGGTCATGAATTCACTTTTCAAGAGGCTGAACAGTGACCGTGCCAGCTCTCAAACTGACCTCAGAGGTAGACTTCAAAAGCCTGTTTAACTGACCAAGAGTCCTTCATCTCAAGTAGTCCACAGATGGAATGTTTTTAATTGGAGCATAATACACACTATACCCCCTAAAAAATTAGGACTGAGACTCGAATCCTTGCCAATCTAACCTAAAAAATGAACCATGAGCAATTTTGATCATATTTGGACATACATTTTAAGTCTAAGGAACACGAATGTGCAAAAATGTAATAAATACACATTTGTTATGGTTAAACTAAGTAAAATAAAAAATATATATATGAAACTGTCAGTTTTGCTTTTGATACCAATACATAAAGGATTAGGAAAATTTAAGACTGTCCTCTGATTGTAAAAAGTTACCAGTTTGCAAACTGCAGTCTGTTTGTTCATTTCAAGCAGGAATGTTTATCCGCTTAAAGTCAGATAGTTATTAAGAAATGAGATTTGATTCTTACTGTGTCATCATTTCATATAAAACCCTTTTTGAGGCAATTTCTGACAGATGAATTACAGCAGGAACACTGAAGGCAGAGCTTAGAAGGGAGAGGCCCTCATAACTTTGAAGGATTTAGTGAGGGATCCAGAGGGCGTGAGGGAGAGAGAGAACTGGCTGGGCTGAAGCATCCATGTGATTTACTCCTTTACACAGTCACATGGCTTATTTCTCTCTGTGCCTGGACCTGAGTGTGTCGCATTTATTCAATTGTCAAACCCTGTCTGTCCTAAATACAGAGGTCATTGAAGGAAAATTGTTGTTTGGGTCAAATGAGATTAATAATGTTCTGAAAAAAAAAATTACAAGAAGATGTTTTAGTAATGTGCACAATATTTGTATAAATGCCAACAAACATCAACATATTGTTGGAATTGAAACTATTTTTTTTTTTTGAGGCAGTGTTATCTTTAGTTGAAGCCACTATTTAACCAATGTTCAACAGTGGTTGCCTCCTGCAACCAATCACAGCTTATTTTCTGCCTCTTGTCTTCTTATGTTTAACTTTTCATCTCTCGCTGTTCCTCCCTAACCCCCCATTTCCAAAGAGCCTCGAGATGATGACACGCACAGCATGCCTGAAGTTCACAGTAAGTGAAAAGTCTTGTTCCTTTGTGATAAAGACATTTGGAACGCTGATGTCATGCAAGAATCTAAAATAATCAGTGAATGTCTTTCATCTGTCCAAACAATACCGCAGCTATCTGCTCTCACATTTCCTTTGATTTAATAAAGCAAGGAACATGAAGAACAAAATGTCTGTGGAAGAAAAACATCTAAAATAGCCAAAGAACTGAACATGGAAGCATTGCCTAAAACATAGCTTTATAAAAAGTATAATATTTCATTAAATGTGGCATTTTCTTTACCAAAAAGAAAAATGTTACATTTTAAAATATACATTTACAATACAATTTATAACATTTGTAATGTTTTTAATTTCAAATAATAGCTGTAAACAATACAGTTAAGTAACTTCATGATTATTCAGTAGCTAACACTGCTTTACTATAACTAAAAGAATTAATTAAAGATTGTCATGGGGCAAAAGAAGTTATGAAATTATCATTTACAACCCATTCCAAATACTGTTTTCAGGATTTAATTAATCATTATCAATATTGTAGCTAAATCTCATCTATGTTAGTTAGCTAGAAAATAATAAACAACACATTTCAATGGTTCTTTAGATTTGGACCCTGCTTATCTATCTGGCAGCACTTGGAACTCTGAGAGAGAAAAACATTTAGTAGGAAGAATAATAATGACAGGTCCAAGAAAACAAGTTTAAAACCTCCACTAAATCAAACACATAATGTTGAATTGATATTAGTTCACATGTGTTCGACAAGTCAGATTTACTATTCATAATAGCGTCTCTTGTTTGAGATCAAAGATTCATGTTTGTAACTCTTGTCCTCCTCACAGCTGCTTCTCTGTATAGCCAGGAAGATGAGCAGTCTGAGCGGGTCGACAGACGCCACTTCGGCCTGGTAATGTCCCTTAAAACGTCAGAAACTGATGTTATCATGGTAAAGAGAAAACTAGAGGTTGGACCAGAGTGCATCAGTTTGTTAGCGGTTCTTTCATTTAAATGGTTGTATGAGATCGCCCTCTGGTGCTCACATTTTATGTTAGTTTTTACAAATAAAAATTTGTTTAGACTGGATTGTCTCATTCTTATTAATATGATTTTGATTCCTCACCTTGCCACCTGGAGGTAGTTTTGAAGACCACAGAGTAGACAAGAAAGAGTATAGAGAACAGGACTGGGAATGAACTGAACCTGCATGAGCACTTTTACTAACCACTTTGCTTTAAATTTTAAAAGTGTTTGTTTCCCTCCTGTATTATTTTCTTTTTCTTAAAAATATATTTTACTTTACATCCATTTGTTATTATGAGAAAGTGACTATGATATTTTACAGCTACCTTTATTTCAAGATAGATAGATAGATAGATAGATAGATAGATAGATAGATAGATAGATAGATAGATAGATAGATAGATAGATAGATAGATAGATAGATAGATAGATAGATAGATAGATAGATAGATAGATAGATAGATAGATAGATAGATATTGGATTGCATGGTTACTTTTTTGATATTTGGGTTCTAGAGAATTAAAAATGAACATTTTCTTTCTCCTTTAAGATGAGAAAAGGCAGACGGCTACTCCCTGTTCATCCTCTTGATTTTAATCTAGGCATTGAGAACTCTGTTTATTCTCGACTTCCCGTACTTCTGGTTCGTATGTTTCTGTTCTTACACATCTGATGTGAGAAATCAGCTAATTTCATATGGCAAACACTTAAATACTGAAGTGTGCAAAGAAACATTGCCCAAAAAAGTTCCTTCAATGGAATCACCAGCTGCTTTGAATTTTAAATTGGAAGGACAAATGCATTAGATCGGCAATAAAGAATACACCGTTTGCAATGGTGTGAAAAATTGGGGATTTATCTACCCAGTGTGCTAAACAAATGATGCAAAGTGCTCCCTCTGAGATTTGTTGACTGCTAACAGTGATAAGACTGTGTGTTGAAATCTTGATTGTTTTCTCACTGAAGCAAATAATCAAAATATTTGTCACGCATGCCACTGCTGTCACATCAGGGTTTGTTTGTTACAGGGATTGTTACTGAATTGGTATACTAAACAATAATTTGCTTTAATAAAAATATTCTGAAAGTTTTGTTTAAGCACATGATTTCAGGTATAAGTCCATGCAATATGTGACATTTATTTATTCCTTCCTTCCTTCATTCCTTCCTTTTTAAAGCATTCAGGTAGCCAAGAGAAAGTAACCCAGAGTAAGGACTCAGTAAGTGAAGACGACTGGTCCACAACCTTTAAGCAGATCCTGGAGAATGGAACTCATGGTAGAGGTGATGAGATGAAGGGCATGTTGCAAATCAGCCAGAGAAGTCTGGACAGACCCTCCCGTTTTGGTAAGATGTGCTGACTGCTTCAATTTCCCTTACAGATTTCTGAGGATTTATATTTTTCCAAGATTCTGTAGAGTTGAATGTGTTTCCCCTTCAGGCCATCCCATCTGTTTTCCTTCTGTCAGCAAGATTTGGGCTGCCTTGTGCTATGAATATAAACCAAACACACTATAAACACAATCACAGTTAGAAACACTACAAAATAATTACAGCAATCAAACTGAATTCCCGACTTGGCAAAATCCATACTAGGCTATTTGGATAGACTCAGAAATTCTATTTGGAGACTCCTCTTTAATTTCGGTATTTGCCTCATTAAATAACAGTCAGTGTTTTGTTTGCACTTTGTAGATGACTGCACACCGCATCTAGAACCGAGGATGACAACATCTCGTTCCCTCTCCAAGATGAGCATCTCTTCAGCTGGCAGCTCTAACTATCACTTCCACCGAGAGCCTTCTTACAGCCTGGAAGACTCGGAGGATGACGGTGAATCTGAGATGCACATCATATATAGTCCTGCCCCACACAGGGAGAATTCACCAGATGACGTTCCTCCACAGGTACGGTCAAGAAGTCATGACAAAATCTGTGGAAATTATGACTTGTAAAACTGATAAAACTGCACTTCATTGGATCCTTTAAAACGTTCATGCAGCAAATACATCTTGTATCTCTCTGACACTAGATTATCGAGCTCGACATGCGCATGTCAGCAATCGAGACTCTTCTGAGCCGTTTGGAGCAGAAACTCATATTGTCAGTTATTGGGGGATCGGAAGAACAAGTGTTTGAAGTAAATCTGCACAACCAACAGGTTATTATTTTAGGTTTATAAAGGAAATGCTTTTCCAATAATATGCTACTGTACAAAAGTTTGGGGTCTGTACGCTTTTGTCGTTGTTGTTGTTGAAAGAAATGTCTTATGCTCACCAAGACTGCATTTATTTGATCAAAAAAAGTTGTAAAATATTATTCAGTCTCATAATCCTTCAGAAATCATTATAATACACCAATTTGGTGCTCAAGAAACATTTTTTATTATCATTGTTGAAAAAACAATTGTGCTGCCTTATCTCTTGCAGCATTCACTAGAAATATTCAACATTTTAGGATTCAATAGAAAAGTAAAAAGAAAAGCATTTCTGAAGAATGTTTGTACAAGAATGTAAAAGTCTTTACTGTTTGATCAATGTAATGCATCGTTGCTGAAGTAAAGTTTCGTCAAAGAACAACAAAAACATCTTAGTGACCACAAACTTTTGAATGGTAGTACTTCAGTAGCCTACTAGTCAGAAAAAAATATATAATATACATTAAATATATATATATATAAAAGATTGGTTTCACCCTCAAAAAGAGAAACATGTCATCAACATTTCTGGATAAGTCCATAAAATGTACATTTCTGAAACACTTCTATTACCGTAATAGGACATATCTCATGAAGACCCCCTTAAATTTAAATCCTCAAGTAGTTCTTCTACTCTCCCTTTAGGTGGAGCTGAAAGAGGAGGATCTGTCTCCAGCTGATTTAGAGGAGCTCGAGCTCAGGAAAAAGCTTGATGAACTTACTGAAAAAATAAGTGACAACGGCTCGTCTGATGAGGAAGATGCAATGAAACCTTCAGATGACTCTCCAAAGAAAGGGACAGTTTATCATGCTCCGGCTAAGAGAGTAGCTTCAGCAGGACCTGGGAATTTCAGACACGAATGGCCTTTTGAGGTTGAGTGGGTAAGAGTATGGAAAAAGTCTGAATCTAGCACTAAAAGTACCGTTAAACATAAAGTGTGCATATTTATTCATATTTCTTACAAATAGTTTAACAGTCATTTGGTTTGAACACACTCTTCTGATCTTTCTTATTGTACTTCAGAAAGGAAAGCCAGGCATACCTAAATCCTTAAAAAGGCAGAAGAGGGTAAGGTCCTTTGAGTTTAGCAGCACAACCAGCTGTGAGCTGTCTCAGGGTAAAGTTGCAATGGCAGTGGCCAGCGTCCAGAGCACTCAAAGTGGAGTAAGCCACTCAGTCTAAACATTAACATTTACTCCACATTCCTTCTTGCAACAAAGTCGCAAATCTCCATATCTTACCTTAACTGTTTGTTAACCATTGCTCTTTTGTTCATGTAAAGGTTACAGACATTCAGAAAAGAATCGCTGCTTTGAGTGCTGCAGGGATGACGGTGGAGACGTCCCGCAGACGGGTAAGTAGCAGCCCAGCTGCTCAGTCACATATTCCTGTTTGGTTTTCCAGAAACCTGCTGTACAGGAGCATGTACTGAAACAATGTACTTTTGACACATTTTGAGCTAAATTCCTCAGCGTTTAATACTATATATTTTTGGCAAGTTCAGAAAGAGGCTAAATATAGTTTTCTGTTCTTCCCTTTTTCATTCAGACTCCTCAGCCATCAAGGACATTGCATGAATTTCCAATTAGTAAGTAAAAAACTGTATACTACATATTCAATAACATGATCTTTCATTTACATTTGACTCAATAATTTTTGTGTTGTATAAAAGCAATGAGCTAAGTTTGTTTTCCTGTTTTGCCACACAATTTTGTATAAATGTCTTTGCAATTATATAACAAAATATCAAACCAAATTTATGTATTTTAAACATTAATTTTAAGCCAAACATTTCACAAACTGTAGTTTTTCTGGTATCTGATTATAAAATAATAGACATATATTGATCGGAACTAAGACAAATAAAGATTGTTCCCAGATACCCATCTCAATATTTGTAAACCACAATCAGACATTTAAACCAAGTTTTATTTCACAGTTCACAGTGATTTTAATGCATTAATCTGATAGCAATCAGATCCCTTGCTCAGCTTCTGGAACAAATCGACTACCCACATCCTTTGGTCATGAAAGGACCGGTGGAAAATGAAATTGAACTGAATTGCTTAACAGGTTGCCTTTTTAGAAAGTCACCAAAAGCATTTTACTACTAATAATGTTCTTTATGCTTTTTTCTGAAGGAGGCAGCAATGAAGCAAGATCTCTGCGAAAGCTGGTCATGTGAAGCAATTTCAGCAAGCTAGCATACTTTCACATATTTTAGTAGGCCTTGATAGTGTACAAACTCACAGAACATTGACAGATTCACATAAGAATATTTCATATGTTAATAAATTCAGCTGCAAGGGTTTGGGGGATTCCCAGTTGAATAATATAGAATTAATATTTGCTTTAATTTTCCATTAGATGAGTGTCAGATTATTCTAGAAAATGAGAGGCTTGTCTTGTAGCATTGCGGTTTCTTAGACTAGACCATTTCTATTATGCACACAATAGAAATTGCTTGTCTACATTACACTTATTAACTGTTGTTGTTTTGATAATTCAAAATTTATATTAAAATATAGTCAATATTTAATTTCTTAATTCAGATTTCTATGTAGTTTCTTGGGTATATTTGATGAAACATTGTATCTGATATATTTTTCATATATATCGTGGGGGTTTTCTTCTAAATAAATATCTTAAACTACACAATTGTCTTCAGTGTCAGTGATGCTATTAATGAATCAGTCAGCATGACACACTGACAGAGCTCAGTTCAGACATATGCTGGGTTATCCTGTTCTCCATATCCAAATTATCACATCATTTGCATATTTAGTGTAAGGATGTTTCAGAGTACATGCATGCTGTGCAGTCTTAACCCTCCCCCAGATGGGGTATAAATTGGTGGATCAGTCCATCAGTGGATCCAAACGAGAATATCCTCAACCTCTGAGAACGACTCAAGATGCTCAGAAGTTGTCTTATACTCACAGCTATGGCAAGACTGTAAGATTACAAATCCTCTGAAAAACTTCTACCTTGAAGACACATTTATGCTTCCTCTGCACTCAAGGATCATTTTAACTGACAGCTGAGGATCACAGACTGAGATACCAAGAGGTGTACAGCTTACAAGATCCTGTAAGTTTCAATATATTGTAATTTATCAAATATGGTGTAAGACTTTTACTGAAATATTTATTTCCAGTTAATCTAACAAAAAAAAATGTAAAATTATTTTTAATTAGTAAAGCTTTCACGTTTTATCTAAATTTGAACATATAAATTAAGTGGCAAGTTTTTTTTTTTTTTTTTTTTTTTTTTTTATGAATATGCTTCCATTTGCCATTCATTCATTCATTCTTTCTTACAGGTGACATTTCTCTAGTGACGGACACAAAGCCATGGCTGTAAACCTGTGTGCTTTGCTCTGTATCCTTATGCTTTTAGCATGTTTTACTCAACCAAAACCTCATGATGATCTACCATTACGCTCAATGGATATAAGAGGTACAACTTTACTGAAAAACAAAATGTAAAATTGAACACACCTAAATATCTAATACTTAATATTCATAATACCATTATTTTTCTGTAGATCCAAACATTGATGCAGTGTGGTATAAAGACAGAGGAATACGACCTGTTGGGAGATTTGGCCGAAGAATGGCACAAAAAGGTGAAGGATCATATTTTGGAAGGCACAGGTTCTGCTATCCAAAGGTCCTGGCTGTGGACTGACAATTAACATAAATTGATCTGCATCTGTTCTGTGAGAACTTATTTCAATGCCTCTTTGGCTCCAATACATTTCATTTCAAAACTGGACATATTAATTCAATTTTCTTCTGTATTGAGACATACATCTGAGTGAAACAAATGAGTGAAAAATAATAAGAAAAAAAATTTAGTTGATTAGAAGGAAGCAGATCTGAATAAAAAACAAAAAAACATAGTTTAGATGAATCGTTCAAAATGAGATAACATGCATTTAAAAGAGATACTTTAAAATGTGTCATTGTATTTGTTTAGATAATAAACTGTTAACAGATGTAGATTTACTTGGTGACTTCAGCGTCTGAAACATCTTGTCGTGTTAATGTTACGCTCAGAAGAATTTCATTAGAGAGAGGGGGAAAAAACAGACAAACAATATCACAGGTCTTTTCATTTATGCTTTTATCATTTCAGTGTTTCAGAAACACAGGCTGGTGGAATGTTGAAAAACAAAAAAACAGTCAGAATTAATTTAAACGATCAATCTGCATCAAATGTATAGTACAGTATATGTAGAGCTTATGCTTCGTTCCAATGTCATTCTTTAAACAACAAACCTGATAACACTGAAATGTTATCAGCAGCAGCTTTCTCAATTTGTTGTCACTGTAACTGGTACTATGACAAACATTAAATGTGATTAATCAAACCAAATGAGGTTAATTAAGAGGGGAATGGTCAGATGTAGATAGAATATGTCTGTTCTATCTGCTTGAAGTTCTCAAAAGGCCATATGCATTTGAAAACTCCAGATGAATCCAAACAAGAGTCTTGGCAAAGGCAATTCTTGTGGTCTGTAGATGTGCAAAAGCACCTTCAGCACATCCAGCAACGGGGTCATGTCTGTTCACAAGCACCACTGAGCATTCAATAACAAATGTATTCATTAAAACAGACTCTTAGAATCTGTAGAACTGACTTTCAGTGGTGGTCGAAAACAGACTTCAGGTAAAAACTCAATATGTTCAGCGGTCCAAGGAACGTTTCTGGATCGCGTCAATAACAACGTTTTTGAGGAGGGCGATTACAGAACGAGGGTCATCACTGCCCACCACAGCACTGCCCGATACGATCATGTTGGCTCCAGCCTAGAAATAAATAAAGATGAGTAAAACACTTCTTCAAATAATCTCTTGCTTTTTTCCATTCATAAAAAATTAATATGTGTGCAGTAAAGGACAGCTATACCTCAGCACATCTGTGGATGCTGTCTGGACCGACTCCTCCATCCACCTCAATGTCCAGAGAAGGGAACTGACTCCTGAGCCAGCTCACCTGTGGACACACCAGAATCTTCAGTGTGTTGTCTCGGGAATCAAAAAGAGGCTAAGAGATTGCACACTTGCGTACCTTTGGCATCATATCTTCCATAAACTTCTGACCACCAAAGCCAGGCTCTACGGTCATGACAAGAGCCATATCAATCTGTCCAGCCCATGGTGCCAATTCCTCAACAGTTGTTGCAGGTTTAATGGCAAGACCAACCTGCATCAAAACATGAAAGACTGTTGCTACAATTTATGATATATGCAATTCTAGGTTGTTCGGAAATATAAAAGTTTTATCAAAATAAGAGTTTGCTGGCACCTCCTTTAAACCAGTTAAATGACTTCTGTTCTGCTCAAATGAAATTCTTACAAAACGGTTTAACCTCAGTTTAATTTATGCAACTTGTAAGATTTTACAAAAAAAAAAAATCTAGTCTGCAGAGGGCGCCATAAGATCATAGCAGTCAAAGCCACAAAGCATCTGCCTATAGTATAAACAAAAATATGCTAAACATAAATAAATAAATGTAATTAATAAAATAATATAATTTTTATTTTTATATTATATGCTTTCTCTATATTTTACGTGCTTTACAAAGCAAATTTGTAAGCATGCTTATATATTCTTATACATACATACATATATATACATATATATATATATATATGTATATATATACATACACACACACAAAATTGTCTGTTTTGCACAGACCTTCATGCCACTCTCCCTGATTTCCTTGATGAGGTTGCCAGGGTTGGTCGTGGCTTCTATATGGAAAGTGTACTGACTGGCTCCTGCTGCTGCCATGGGCTTCACCCATTGCTCTGGCCTGGATACCATCATATGCATGTCTGTAATAAGGCATAGGGTAAGCAAAGACCTCAAATCTACACACAACAAACACTGCAATGTTGTACTTATCTGGTTTATCCTTTACATAACGTTTAATTAGGAATACAGAAAGAGAGTGAAAACATGAAAGAACCCATGATGTCTACTTTAGTGGATAACAAACAAAACTGTCCCAAAAAAGAGGGCCAGATTATTTGCAATGACTAAACTCACCAAAAAATGGATCAGGCCCGATACTATGTCGTAAACATTCCACCATAGGATGTCCAAATGTGATGTTCGGGACAAAATGCCTTAAGTTAATTTAAGGATGAAGGAAAAGGATTGAAGAAAGAGGAGTTAGATGTTTTCTGACACGCAACTTGGAAAGATTGATACTTCTTTCAAAGACACTTAAAAAAAACTGCAAACACCAACGTTTTAAATTGTAGCATACGTTTCATACAATAGTTTGGGTGAAAATTCTGGATGCTTGCTTGTCTGAACCAGTCAACACTTAAACTTTGCGTAAAACTGTAAAAAGGGAAATAAGATAACTTAATTGCCTCACTGCAGTGCTAAGCTGTGAATTACTTCATGTAACATTCCTCGAAATTGTGACACAGCGAAACTGTCAAAATATTAAACTGTGCCAAAATGGGGGGTTATAACTAAAGGTTCTTGGTAAGTTCATTAAAAAGACCTGCGTATTTATGGCATTGGTTCCTTGGGCCATATGATCGCTATGAATGCCTGCAGGTCAACATTGGGTGAGAAACTATGATGAAGAATTGCAAACTTCATTCCTCACCCATCCATAACGTCAAGGTGCAGATAATCAGCACCGCACTCCATCATTCGCTCACATTCCCTCCCGAGCTGCGACAGGTCGCTGCTCAAAATAGACGGTCCTATTTTCGCCGAGTACGCCATGCTGCCTGCCTATGCGACTGCTGCACACTTCCGCTTTCACACAAGCCTTTCAAAACAAAAGTCATGCGTCCTGTCATTATTGCCAAGAGGTGGCGCGATTTGATATCCGATACTCTGACATCTGCACCTAAAGACAAACCTCTAAGTATTTTTTTTTATACTGACCCTACTGTTCTGGAAGGCTTGGCTACTGATTTCATGAATTGTGTGTTTGAGTAGGCATACACCTAGTAGCTAAAGATCTAATTTAATTTCTGAAATGTTTCATAATTCTGTAAGCAAAAATCATTTAAATAATGTAACGACAAAATGTTGTTTTTCAGCTTGTTAAAATATATAACAATAGGGGAAAGCGGGGTCGAGAGTAACGTGGGACGAAAGAAACAAAGCGATTTTCTCAGAGCTGCATTTGCAACCTATGACAGCATGTTACACACAACCCTTGACAGAGCGGAGAAATATCCCGTGATTTCGTCATCGTTTAGGTCCGTAAAACAGTTTTAGAGTACAAAAACTAAAATATTGAAACTGTAATTCTTTCCAATTGGTTGTGTTGTTTTTCTTGTTTCATGTGTCGTGTTGTTTTTCTTGTTTCATATGTCACAGTAATGACCAATCTACAGATTATTTAGTGCTTTAACACAGTTTGCATAAAAGTTTTCAGTATAAAAGTAAATTGGGTTTAAATGCCAGGAGTTTCTGTCGGGACGAAAGTAACAATTGTTACTTTTGTCCCACACAGTGACAAGAAGCATTGTTCCGGTGAATTTCTATGTCATGCATAATTTATTAAAATGTTTATGTCATTTTATACTAAAATAATATGTCTGATTGAGGGCCAAAAAGACTGGTCTGGTTTTATCCAGATGTTTATGAGAGGGCGTTTCTGGACATAGAGGAACATCACTTTCTGGGCAGCTGCTATATGTCGCATTTACCTTGTATTTAGGTTTTAGCCATACCTTAGCTTTTACACCGCCACCTATGAACTTGCAGTGTTTGCAGATGTTTTAATGCACATTTTGAATTTATACATAAAAACAACTTGATGGAAACATAAATAGGCCTACTGTTACATGTTTAGAATTTATATTATCCTAATGTTATAAAAAATTATATTGTTAATTCTGTTGAAAAAAAATGTTTTAGAAAGATACATTGAAATTGCATAGTCAGGTATACTTAATAAATACAAGAATAACAGAAAAAAAAATATTTTATTGTTGTTACTTTTGTCCCAACTGACGGGGTTGAAAGTAACAATGTAAAACTTATGTTCAAAATGAAATTATACTGAAGTCTTTCTACAAAATACTACCTGGTAACTGACCAAACTTCTGACTTCACTCTTCTGAGTTACTGGCCACAGCAGAAATATATCTCTGTCTACAAAATTAAATTTTAAAATTATGTTTTTCTGAAAAATTGTACTTTCGCCCCTGCTCTCCCATACACATAATTTCCCTCTCAAAAGATAGTGATACCAGTGGCGTGGTTTATAATTCACCACAGGTGCTCTGCGAGTAGTTTGAAATTTCACATAAACATTGTTCATTTGTACTTGAAAAAGAATATTTTGATGTTTTGGTGATCTATGAAGTGAACAAAAGCTCAGGTTTCCAGTGTGTGCAGATGCTTTGATTTCATGTTTATGTAAATCATTTAAACAGAGCTTTAACAAATATTTACCAGATAAGATGAATCCGTCAGTATGAGCTTCCCATTTCATGTTAAGGTTTGATTTATGTTGATATTAATTAGGTTACAGCTTTCACTGATGTACAGTGTGTCTAATGAGCTTGACTGTTTACAAAAGGACATCCTGAAAGCCTCTCCTTTCAGATCCTTTGAGTCTGACTGATAACTCGGTCTGTGGCGGATATATCCTTTTCCCATCTCCTCCTCCACCGTTCTTCCACCTCCACAGAGGTTAACACCTTCAATTGTCCTTAGAATTGTTTGTTTTCCTGAACTGTTTTTTTTTTTTTTTTTCGGTTGAGCATGCTGATTAAAAGAGAGAGATGCTGACATTGTTAAATGAACTAGCGGTGTTCAAGAAGCTTTTCACCTATTTTCATATTTATGAGCTCAAACAGATCTTGCATAAACCACTGATCTATAATAATAGAACTATAATAGAACTGGATTGCACCTGACGTCATGAAAGTGAAGCCGTCAATGGCATCAATGGCATAAACCCATTTGAGCTTAAAAAAATGTGGGAAAATAAAAGGAATAAGCATCTGTCTAATGTTTGACCCAAAGCCAGAGATCCCAAACTGGTCCATGATGAACATTCATTTGCTGTGATATATCACAAGGGAAGGGGACAATAGGAAAAAATGTATCCTTTTGTTCTAACACTTTTAGTTTTAAATAATGGCATTTTTTTAAATCTTATAAGATTGGATATCACACAACAAACTTTAGGCCCATGGCCCACAGTCAAGTTTGATTTTGGGCACTTTTGGGAAAGTCAATATTTAACCTTCTTGTTGAATAACTATAATTCTGTGTAGCACAAAAAGGTGTTTTTTTTTTTTTTTTTTTTTTTTTTTTTGATGAGAGCTCCATCTAAAATCTTTAGGTTTCTGCTATGTACAGTATCTGCAGGGAATGATGGTGTACATTGTCTCTGGGAATAGACTTGGCTTCTCCTATCTCATTCCTACAGGCTTTGACATTAGAAACACTGTTTCAGCTGCGTTCCTCTGATTTCTCAAATTAGAGGACAGCACTAGATCTCTGAGCCAACAGAAGAAACAGATGGTAAAAGATGAGAATAGAGGATGGGGTTTTCTGCAAAATATAATCATAACAAAAGAAAAACAGACTAATTAGTAAAATGAGTATTCCCTAAAAACAGGAATCTTGTTCATTTTTCCTCTGCTAAAGCCTGTATATATCAATTCCATTTGTTTAGTCTTACATTCCTGTGGTATTAACACAACAAAGCAGAACTTTTATAAGATGAGACAGGGGTCAAGTCTACATACATTCCTGAACTTTGGCAGATACAGTGTAACATAACGTTTCCATAGGCTTCTGTGTTTCTTGCAATCATTATAAATACTATTATAATATTTTATTGTATGCTTAATATTAAATGTATATGCTGCCATTGAATACTTTATATAACAAATACAGTATCCTGATATAATAAAAAGTAGTGCTTTTAATGCACCAACTGCTAAAGATTCTTGAGATTTAAGGAACAATGTTCTCTTGTCTGCAGATGCTTGTAGCTGTAGGCAGCCTTTCTGTTTGGTTAGGACTGTGGTGCTGTGGTTTGGATCATGTTCCTGATGGTGAGTTTACCTGTCATGCTATGCCGCAGTGATGAATGATGCCTCCAGGGAGTCTGCAGTCACCTGTTTGTTTATTGATGTAAATGGAGCTGGGTACTAAACAGGCCAAATTAAACAGTCAATGTTTTAGTACAGGAAAATACCAACTAATGTGAAAAGGCCATTAAGGTTGACAAATGTGTTGGCAGAAAACAAACAAACAATTCATTCTAATGAATATATCCATTATGTAAATGAGTTTCTGTGGATTTAGATTAATGTGATAACAAAACAATCAAATAATTCCTGTTATTTAACTGGCAACACTTTAGGGACCAAATCTCACTTTTATCTGGTACTAGTACTGTATGCATATTACTTGCATGTTGACTGTTTATTAGTAGTAGATTAAAAAATCACATGTTAATGCCTTATTCTGCATGACCAACTTAACAGCTACCTTACTGACCATTAATAAGCAACAAGTTTATTATTAGAAGTTTATTGAGGCAAAAGTCCTAGTTAATAGTTAGTTGATAGTAAAAATTGGTCCTCAAACTATAGTGTGGTAATTTAGTTAAACATATGATTTCATATGACAAAAGGTTTTTATGGGTGAAAGATCTGGACTGCAGGCTGGCCATTTCAGTACCCAGATCCTTCTTCTACACAGCCATGATGTTGTAATTGATGCAGCATTGTCATGTTGGAAAATGCAAGGTCTTCCCTGAAAGAGACGACGCCTGGATGGGAGCATATATTGTTCTAGAACTTGGATATAACTTTCAGCATTGATGGTGCCTTTCCAGAGATGTAAGCTGCCCATGCCACACGCACTCATGCAACCCCATACCATCAGAGATGCAGGTTTCTGAACTGAGCGCTGATAACAACTTGAGCTGTCCGTGTCCTCTTTAGCCAGGATGACATGGTATCCCAGTTTTCCAAAAAGTTTTCAAATTCTGGTTCGTCTGACCACAGAACAGTTTTTCACTTTGCCACAGTCTATTTTAAATTAGCCATATGGTTTTCTGGCCTTGACCCTTTTGCCCAGAGATTGTTCCAGATTCTTTGAATCTTTAGATTATATTGTGCACTGTAGATGATGAGAACTTCAAAATCTTTGCAATTTTTCTTTGAGAAACTCCTTTCTGATATTGCTCCACTATTATTTGGCGCAGCATTGGGGGGATTGGTGTTCCTCTGCCCATCTTGACTTCTGAGAGACACTGCCACTCTGAGAGGCTCTTTTTATACACAATCATGTCGCCAATTGACATAATAAGTTGCAAATTGGTACCTGTTCCATCTTGTTTGGAATGTGTAGATCTCATGAAATCCAAAATGAGCCAATATTTGGCATGACTTTTCAAAATGTCTCACTTTCAACATTTGATATGTTATCTTCTACTGTGAATAAAATATAAGTTTATGAAATTTGTAAATTATTCCATTCCTTTTTAACTCACAATTTGTACATTGTCCCACTATATACCTGTATATATATATAAAATAGATGATGCCTATGTTATAAATAAATGCGTAATATACAGTCTGGATTTGCGCATTTAGCTTCAAATGCTACACAATGGGATAGAGGGTATAGTGACTATAAAGAATTGGGCCTGTCCATTTAGAAAACAACACTTTGGTTTCAGGTAAAGTTGACATTATTTACATGACTCGACTTTCTTTGAAATATACCAGTTTGAAGTGCATGTATGAGAGTTTGCAGGGTCACAGAATTAATGACATTGCTAAAGAGAAATCATAGATCATCATCATACATTTAAGTGTCTGATGGAGGAAGTCAGATGTCAGTGTGACATAAAATATGTAAATAAAAAGATGATTCTTTAATGCGGAAGTTCCTATTGTGGAATAACTTTTTTACTTGGCTAAATCACAGAGATGTCATGGGTCTTTGTCTGATACCCTTAGTCTGGATCCCCTTTGGGACACATGGACATGTGAATGAATAGAAAGAATAGTGGGTGGGTGGGAAAACCCTGCTTCCCTGGTTTACTAATCAAGCTACAGTTTCAGCCTGAAACACAATCCATATTTGATTCAGCATATTGTATGAGCTGATGTTTGTGGTGAATGTGAAAAGGGATAGAGGATTGTTCTGCTCCCTTTACCAAAGCAGACTGGAGGTTCCCGTGGGAATTCATGCTGATCCATAGGAGAAAATCTGACATACTCTGTGCCCATCTACACACACACTTATCTACCTCTAGAGAGAAACTTGACTCTCACTGACTCTGGGTTCAGTTATTCATCACTTCAATGAATGCTTTTTGTCCAAAAAAATCGTTTTGCTCAAGGTTAGAGGAACTGAGAAATTCTCCATTTCATACATCTCTCCCCTTCCAGGGTTTAAAATAAGAACCAACCTATAAATATTAACTGTGCCACCACCCAATTAAGAAGAAATAGAAGTTCATCATTCTGTGGAAAGAGCAGACAGAATGCATTATTCACAGAACAATAATATATTTGTCATATGCCTAATGACAGTATTGAATTTACTTTAGAAATGTAGGCACGTATTAGAAACCTTATAGGGTTGAATGTTTCTGCATGAAAAATAAAAATGTGATGATATGTTTGGCTACAGCCCACGTGACAACATTAGGTCATTGATACTTCGTGAGTAAAATTAGAGCAAAAGTTTATATTTTCATTTAAAATTAATTTCTATTTGGTTCATACCCATCTCCTTCTGACTATTGATAGTGACAAACTATACAAATAAATATATTTGACACCAACAGGTTGAGAAGGTAAAGCTTTTAGCATAACCATCCTTCTGTAAAGCTTCTGCAAAATTTCAGGGTGAAGATGACAAGTAGACTGCAGTGCACTTGGCCAGTCAATTACTCTGACTGAGGAGACTTTTGAGAAGCTGGGACAGTTTTAGCAGTTTTTCAATATTTAATTGTCATATTCATTTATTTTAATCCATTTTACCTTAACTAAAATGCTATAAATCCTTCCAAATCGTAACAGATTTTCCCCGAGCGAACTGTAACTCACCAATGACATGGCAGTAATGTGAGACATCAATATTTGTAAAGTAAAAGTGAAAAGAGAGAACAATACCTCAGGGTTGTGGCCTTGACACCAGCAGTTAGGGTGGAGGCTTATGTGGGGAAGTGTCAACAAAAAAAAGAAAAAAAAAACTGCCACAACTGTCACCATTAATAAAGTTCAAGTTGTAATCTCCTTGTGTCAATATCTTACATGTAGTTTGAATCGGTAATCATTCACAGCAGCTTGTTAGATACATCCTGCAGCATCTCTCTTTCATTCCTCTGCTTAAAACCTATAAAACTGCTCAGAAACCCTTTAAACTATATAGTCAGCAACTCTGCGAAGAGCTACACGGGACCACCCAGCACTTAAGAGACAATATCTACCATTCAGCTGTACAGAGCTGGAATCCTGGAAGGCATTCATGGGTGCCCTCAGGAAATTGCTATGGGTGCAACATAACAATCATACTTCAAATGTACATTTTGATACTACTGAGTATATGTTAAAAACACAAGTTGCTGCAGCACATATCTACAAGTTACAACTACCACAAGAATGTGACTTCGCGAGTGTGATGAACACTGTAAAAACAAGTTGTCATCAGTAATATTAAATGAGACATAAACATAAATCTGCCATACACAAATCATATTAAAAACATTTGCCATGTTCAAGGTGAATTTACAAATGAATGGATGTAATCAGATTTTATAATGTGACATTTATTATGTCATGGACAAGTATGAGAACTGACATCAAACAGCTATTTGAGAAAGCAGAACCTTTCCTTGTCAGTTCCTGCTGAAGAATCAAAGGCTCTGTCTCTGTAATGACATTGAAGTCAAATTGTGTTTCATGAAGAGATACTGCAACTGAGGAATCCAGGACTGGCATGAAATTTAGATTTGAAAAATCTGGTCCTGACAGAGAAATATAAACACTTACACTAGAGATGGAGATTGTGAATATGTGATTGTGTGTTTATGTTGGACACATGCATTTTACCATGTGTCATGTAATGTGTGTGCTTGGGGTGTGTGTCTGTTCTAGAGAGTTGTGATGTTTTGATAAAATTTGTTTGCAGGATTTATAATGCAGCATTTATAGACAAAAACATTTCCAAACAGGATGAGCTAACTCAAAGACAAATCTTTTTAGCTTTGTTGTAAAACCAACATACAGAAATACCATCTGTTCAGATTACACGCCATTCTGGGCTGTTCATTCAGCCGGCATAAACCAGCGGCTCTCTGCCTTGTTCCCAAATCCCTTTTGGAGCACCAGCCAAACCACAGGAGGAGACTAAAATGAAAAACAATATTTGTCTTCTGAAGACTAATTCTGCCCAAGCAGAAATATAATGAAGGGCTAAGACAAAATAGCAGAGGTCTACATGACAACTGATATTAGTTATATTGTTATTGTGCAATATTAAGTTCCTTAAAAAAAGGTCGTAACACTATATTAAGGTGTCCTTGTTACACAAATTATATGTACTTTCTATTATAATAACAATTAATTACGCATAATTACATGCAAGTAACCCTAAGCCAAAACCTAATCCTAACCCTAACCATACGTTAATTAATATTACTCAGTACTTAAATGTATAATTACACTGTAACAAGGACACCTTAAAAATGTAACCAAAAAGGCTAATTCCAACTGACTGCCATATTATATTATATTATATTATATTATATTATATTATATTATATTATATTATATTATATTATATTATATTATATTATATTATATTATATTATATTATATTATATTATATTATATTATATTATTAGACATACCTTACTGTCTTGGACTAGGTTAATGTATTTTTCTAAATACAACAAGGTTATATCTTCATGGTCTCTGGAAAAAGTTTGTTTCTCTGTATTCTTGTGAAATGCTTCCCGCTGTGATGCATTTAAACCTTTAGTGTCAGCACTGTTCACGGTCTTTGCTGTCGGGCAGCTTGTAAACTGAGGCCCTGTAAAAAACTGCTGTGAGTCATGACCTGTATCAAACTGGTGGTCTCTTTTCTTTTTCCTGTGTGAGTTTAATACAGTCGCAGCCTACATTCACGACACTGCTGTGTTTGAAAGAATACATTTTTATGAAGTATTGTTTTTATGACGTTTGAAGTTTTTGAACTTTTGACTGTGTTGTCTAAGAGCCTGACAGTTTTGTTGTGTTGTGGTGTCATTTTCCAGACATGAACACTTTGAACATGACAAAATAAATTAATAGCTGCCGAGAAAGACACAGGGGATGTTTAGGGATGAAAATGTGTCACATTATGACTGGTGTGAGAACGGAATTAACAGATTAGAGACTAACTGAATCCAAATGCGTTCAAAAAGTGTTTATTAACTATACTCTTTAACTATACAACTATAATCTTCTTTGATGCTCAAAGTTAGTTTGACTGTGTTTAATCCATAATCATGCTGAGGTTCTTTATGAAAGATAAAATGATTAAAAATGAAATGATTTGGGACAATAGTGCATCATTGTTTTATTTTTTAAATTTTTTAATGCAGCCAGCCCTGCTTTCATAGTGTATCAGGGGTTTTCGTTTGTTTGTTCGTTCGTTATTTAAGAAATCTCAGAAACCTTGGGTTTATAAAGACAGCTTTGAAAACAGCAATTAGATGAAGATTAATTAAAAGAAGGCAGCTTTTGAACAACCATGGACTGTTTACAGAAGTCTTTTAGAGTCAGCCACTAATGCAACCTTAAGAGGTTTTGCTCAGGCCTTGCAGGTGTCTGCATTGAAAGTATTATAGACTTGACATTGGTTGAGTTCAAATCAGCATAAATCAGACTCTCATGTGTCCTTGTTCTGCCCCTGCATTTGTTTGATGTGGAAAAGCTGCTCTGAACTAGCTGACTAAGATGGGGGGAAATCAAGGTAAAAAGGTTTTCACTGAATATGCTAAACCTTTATAGCTTGGTTTTGGTAGCTCTAAAAGCTAGTAAATGTTTAAACATTTTAATTCCACTCAAATATACACTGAAAGTTTCAACTTTTTATAACGTTTCATTTGATTGTGTGGTTGTATTGTTTCTGCAAGTTATACTAAATTATACTAAACTGTGGTGTGTGCTTAACTGTGGTTAAAGCTTTTTGACTGCAATTTTAATGTCCTGTAGTTATAACATATTAAAGTGTATTTTCAGTTAAATCAAAATCTTCCACCACTGTTGTTTGAAACTGTATCTTGCAGTACAGTCTTGTATGTTGTAGCCATTACCTTTAAGTTTTTATGAGGCCCTTAGGATGTAAATAAAAAGGGGCCACTATTGTTGAACAGATGGTGAAGCAGTTATACTCCACAGGGTTGATTTTGATAATCAAAGATAAAAGGTCTGGCTAGATTGAATCCATATTAATTCTAGCTCACACATGGGTTAATCCTAACTATGCATCATATTTCATCAGATAGCATAGAGAAGCTATGCAAATGTGTGAGAGAAAAACTTTTATAGAAGATGTATTTGATGTTTCATTATTTGTTAAATTACACTAAGATCTATTTAATAAGCATGTGAATCAAATTATTTAATCCTGAGCACATTTAAGTATTCGAACAGAACTCAAAAATAACAAAAACTGATGCAAGTAAAGATAAATATAACAACATACTTAACTTACTTTAATTGAAATTTACACATCTATAAGAGACAAAATAAGCTAAATGCCCTTCAAAGTACATACATGAGTTACACATTACAAGCTAACAGCCAGTCATAAAACATCATACACACACTAAACAAAATCTACAATGAAGTGCAATCAGTTATTTTTGATTGAATGAGCTGTTCAAATTACAAAAGTAATGCAAATTCTCTTGCCACAGACACAAAAGACCCTCTTAAGAAAGTGCTTTTCACACAACTTTATCACAATTTTAATGGTTTGTTGACCTTAGACGTTAAATTAAAATAAGCATTTTCACTCCAAAATTGCTAATAAATTTCACAAATAATTATGAAGAAACAGCATAACAGAAAGTAACAGTAAATTAAACATGAAATTTAGAAGTAGAAAGATTACCGGTGTATTATTACTTGTAAAAATAATCTGGTTTTATTTACAGCTTCATTTTTTTTCACAAGTCTTTAATTTTTGTATATTGCATTATGTATCATATTATGATGACTGAAAGCCATCAAACATTTTTGGGAAAGTCATTACTGGACACAATTATGATGTCACACTAAAACCAGGTTTCTCTTGCTGTGATTTTGACAGAACGCATGATCAATTTTACCAGAATTTCATGAAAACATCTTAAAGTGGTTTTGATTTTACAAAATCCCAACAGTCTTTGGCACATTTCAAATGAATTATCATTATCTTTATCAGTCACTGTTGAGCATTTGCTGCAGTTCTGACGGAAAACATTTAGTTCTGCTGATCTACATTTCAGGCAAACATGTCAGAGGACTTCATGTTTTGAAGCAGTGCAGAACATCGGTTGAGGATGATGTTCTTGAGGGTCCTAGCTCACAGCTGTAGGGGTGTTTTCCACCATTGCGTACTCCATCTCGGTGCCCTGAGAGCCCTCCATGAGTCGCGCCAACCCTGTACGCTTGGAGTATTTAAAAATGAAGGCTTTCATGAGGTCATAGCGGTAGTGCCGGTGAGCAAAGCTGTAGACCACAGGGTTCACACAGCAGTGCAGCAGCGACAGGCACTGCGTAAGGTTCAGCGCCACAAAAAGGACGTTCTCTGAACTGCAGACCATCGGGAACACACCTAGCATCGCTAGCGCATCGGCTAACAGCACAGCATGATATGGTGCCCAGCAAGCTATGAAAACCACTATGTACGTGAGGATGACCTTCCTGCTCACGCTGCGATCCTGGTCGCCATTTGAAGGGGAATGAGAGGAAGAGGAGGCCAGAGCGTTTGCCAAAAGCGCATAGGACACTGCTATAACAGGGAAGGGTATGACAAAACCAAGAACCACAAAACTCAGCTGAATGCCCACCATCCACTGTAAAGGGTTGTCTTCTGGATATATAGGATGACACAAAGTCATAGGACTGTGTTGTGACTTTACCGACTGCAGGAAGTATGCGTCAGGAATGGAGGCAAATAAAGCAAGCAGCCATGTTACCACACACACTAAACGTCGTATTTGTCGTCCTCTTCTCTGGGAAATCTCCCTTGAGTGGACCACTGAAAGATACCGGTCCACACTCATGCAGGCCAGGAAGAAGATGCTGGCGAAAAGATTGACGCTGAAGAGTAGATGTGTGAGCTTACAAGCCGCCTGGCCAAATGGCCAGTGACCTTCCTGTGCCAGCGAGCTCACCCACACCGGGAGAGTAGCGACCGCACACAGGTCAGCCACTGCTATGTTTAATATATACAAGTGTGTATCATGGTAATGACGCCCTGAGCGCAAGTTGACCCACACTACTAGCGCATTGGCGGCCAGGCCCACAACAAAAATGAAGGAGTAGAGGGTGCACATAGCATGGAGGAGAGCAGAACGGTTGAAGGATGTGGGGCACATTTGCGCTTCCACCTGCGAGTTGTTGTCATCTGTGAAGTTTAATTCTTGCCACATGGTGAAGAATTCAGTCAGTTCATTGGCACTTAAACTCTTCTCCTCATTTGGTGGTGAAGACTGCAACTGTTGAAGGAGAAGAAACTGAAATTAAAAGACCCATCAGCTGGTTCAGCATGCTCTGTTATGATTAGCATAAGTTCTGTGTCATCGGGTTATTAAATGTCAATGAATTAAAATGATTTTGTGGTAAAATATTTCCTGGACATATATATGGAAAATATAATGTAATGTAATAAAATATAGTTTAATATAGTCGATTGATTTTGGGTACATTATTCTAGATATTTAAATTACTATAATTTGTTAAAGATAATTGATTAAATTATAATTAATTATGCATGCTATAGCATTGTATGTTTATAATTATTTGCTGTTTATTACTATTAAGTGATATATATACGAGGGTTAAATTGGGATTTGTTATATCAGGGGTATCTAGGTTATATATGTATATATGTGTGTGTGTGTGTGTGTGTGCGTGCGTGTGTGTGTGTTTGTGTGTGTGTGTGAATGTGTGTGTGTGTGTGTGTATGTGTATATATATATATATATATATATATATATATATATATACATATATATATATATATATATATATATATATACATATATATATATATATATATATATATATATACATATATATATATATATATATATATATATATATATATATATATATATATATATATACATATATATATATATATATATATATATATATATATATATATATATATATATATATATATATATGACCCAAAGTTGGGATGAAAGAACCCAGCATTTTAGCGTGTAGCCTATGCATGTGTGTGTGTGTGTGTGTGTTTGCAAATATGATGTTTTCTAAAGCAATATTCTTATCAGTTTTCTATCAGCTGAGACATAAATCCTTGTGCTTTTTATATTTTATCTGAGGGCTTTCTAATCTAATTAAAACTTTAATTTCAAATTCTTACATTTGATCTATAAATTGAATTATAAAAATGTGATTTTCTATACGTTATTAAATTAAATCATTTACACTAAAAATTACAACTGCATAATATTATGTACGGAGCCCCGCACATGACATGCAGGAAAAAAATAGTAGACTAAATCGTGTGCATGATTTAATAATTCGTTCCCTCAATGTACTAAAACATGCCCTCGATTACTATTGCGTGCCCTCGATTTATAAATAATGCGCACGATTTACTAATTCTAACACAATAGTAAATCAAGGGAATGCAATAGTAAATCGTGCGCACTATCTATAATTCGAGGGAACACAATAGTAATCATGTGCATGTTTTAGAACATTGAGGGAATGAATTAGTAAATTGTGCACACAATTTATATATTTTTTCTTGCATGTCATGTGCGGGGCTCAATAATTATGAGATTCTTTTAAATATTTTTTAATAAATACAAACAAGAAATGACGGTGGAAATGATACTTTTCAACTAAATTAAAATGCCAGTAGGTGCCATTAGTGAGCATTTAATGAGTGAGTCATTCAAATGATTCGATTTACTTTACATAATTGAAGTTTGAAACTCTTTCTATTATTTATTTGACATAAGACCTCCCAGTCATATAAGACAAATATTTCTATGGCACTCGAGCATTGCATTTTTGTGAAATTGCCACAGCATCCTATTATAATTTCATGGTTCAGCTCGGTTAGAAAGTTGACACTACTTCAAAAGCCCAACTCTGTTTGGCTTCCAGCCAGTCCTGTTAAAGTACCCTTTAAGCTGGTTCTGCTTTTCAAAAATCAAAGTGACTCAGTTCTATGACTTCACAGTGATTTCTATGAGCAAAGTAATTTCAGTTTAGGGATTTTGTCATGCCATTTTAAACATCTAAGTGTTCCGTTCTGAAAGACATGTTGCTATGTGGTTGGGGAGGTCACAGACCCTTGACCCTTGATTTTTTTCTGGTCACTAAATCCTTTTTTTTAGTGGAACCTTTCAATCTCCAGCAGAGAGGACACAACGGAAGTAAATGTCAGCATAAGGCTGTTCTGAATTAGAGTAAATCTATAAACATATAAAATAAGTCTGTCTCCTTTTATGTTGCAGGACTTACAACACAAAGAGTGTGTGATTGTGTATATGTACTAAAATATTATAA